>NW_025335761.1:4059442-4287624 GCF_004798865.1 Varanus komodoensis
ATATAAGGCTTGTGACCATATATAGCAATAAGTACGCTTCCTGTTTCCTGCGCCTGCGCATAAGCAATCAGTAAGCATTTTGAATCTTGCACTTGCGCACAATCAATTAGGGTGTTCACTGCTTTACTCGATGGCTATTGGATTACGCAAGTATAAATGTATCAATCTGTGAAATAATAAAAAGGGCTGCTTGTGTTGACGCAGAAGGACTTTTCTGCGAAGATCTTCTTTGTTCTCCCGAACAACCAACCAAGCATGCTTTGAAACTTTATCTCTCGTCTGCAGTGTTTTATTTCTCTCTCTGAACTCTCTCGCGCCGATTGTCGGAGCAGGCACTCCGACAATCTGTGTTAACAGAGTTGTCTGAACTGACAGTTTGGTTTGATGTTGATTTACTAAACAGGTATTAAACCAGAAGGAGTTTCTGGTTAGTAAAATGACTTATCCTGGATAGTAAAACCACATTAAGGCCAAGTTCCTAGTTTTGCTGAAATGTGGATTCTGGTGTAAACAAACCAGGATCTCAGCACCTGTGCTTGAGAATAAAGGAAACAGAGTGCTGCATGGACCAAAAATCCATTCTGACTAAAAACAATATATCCAAACAAGTCCAACCTTTAGCTACCCTCACAGTCATTGGTGTTCAGCTTTCCAGTTTGCTTATATGCATACATTTCTTATTATTTAATTACATTTATAACTTTATTAACACAGAATCCCCCCAGTATAGCTCACACATATGTAAGTTTAAGTAACCATTAAGATTGATGAATCATGCCTGAGGATTCCAGTCTTTGTGAATTTCAGTTTAAATTGATTTGACCATATTCCGAACTAATGTCAAGATTGAAACACATCTGCTAGTTTTTCCAATTTCTAATAATCATTTTGGGAAAATGCATTCAAAATGCCTGTTTTGAGAGAAAATACAAGGGCAGCCCCTTGTGCATTCATAGTCATAAAAACATCCCACAACTCCTGCTAGCTGGGGAATGCTGGGAATTTGGGACTTTTTCTGTCTAAATGTATATGGGACTACACCCATACAGATATGTCTACAGAGAGAAAATATATTTTAAAAGTATTGGCGGCTGGGTTATTTTAAAATTACATATTGATAAAGGAACAGGGCAGAGTGGACTTGTGCGTGAACATATCTGAAAGCAACCTGGACTGCAAACCTGCACATCCCTGGTATTAGTGTGCACAAAGCTAATATATGCTAGTCTTCCTCTGAATATACATCAGAGATGTTCAGTCTCCTTTTATATATACTATTGGTATATATGAACTCTCTGTGAGTTTACAGAAGCAAAACATGTGTATGTTTACATTTGTTGCACTATGGTATATGTAAAGAAATCCTGGCACGCTCACTCATAACAAATGAGAATATGCCTCCCCATCTAGCATGCAGTGCAGATGTGAATGTCTTTCTCATGTCTGTGCTGTTTCACAAGGATCTTCCAGGTTTTGTGCGAGTGAAATACAGAAACTGGTTATATGAAAGCATATCAGTTCAGAGGTCTAGGAAACAATCCCATGCAATTGTTCACAACATTGTCATTCCTCTGAAAACCAGTTTCTTCCTCCTTCATTTTTGTCCTTTCCTTGTTTAACGTATTCTCAGGCCACTTCTTACTCGTGAATGGCCTTCATGTAGTCTCCCGAGTAGAAGAATCATGGCGATGAAGATAATGTGACATCTGTTTTCCGCAAACACATACATCCTTCTCCTCTTTGTAGCCTTACAGTCACAGAATCCCAGTGCAGCTGGTACTCTTGAATTCCAATACACAAAACAGGGTGTTCCCCTTGGCCTAAACTGAAGCTACATGTGCTTAAGATATTAACTATAATGTATCAAGTATTTCATTTTAACCCACAAGCTACTGAACTATATAGCTTGATAAATCACTTAGAATTTTGTCTCTTCATATCTTGAACTTCAGAACTATCCTTTCTCCCTTTCCCTTGCAAAAAAACAAAAACGTCCCTGATTCTGTGGGGTGGTTCTAGGCAGTGCTTCTATGTATTATATTACACGCTGTTGCATGTTTCCGAGGGGAGGGGAGATCTATGTAGTTTTTCCTATGATAGGCTTTATTTTCCTATGATATATTTTATTACTTGGGAACAGATGGCATGATGGGATGAAAATGCAGAATTGGCAATAACAAAATGTTCCCAATGGTAAGTTCCCATTTCCTCCAATCTACTGGATCGTCCTTCCTCAACCCAGGACTTTCCAGAGGTATTGATTTACAACTTCCCATTATCCCTAATCACCTTGAAAGATGGGAAGTGCCAGTAGTCAAACACTCCTGGAGATACTAGAAAGCAATTTCTACTAGGCATTTTTAGCAGTATTGCATTGCCTGACTCACTGGCATTCTACATGCCCCTCACGCAACCCATCCTTCTTCTGCTATTTCTGCTGATATATCCCAGATTTCTTCAGAGAAGCTTTGTCATGGAGCTGGCTGGAGCTGGGGGTCAGACTAGATGGACGGGGAGGCCCCTTTTGACTCACTCTGTTTCTATGTTTCTATATATTGTGGTTTTCTCTCACGAGATAGACAGATAGCTTGGTGTATGCTGAACTTGTGGCATTCTTCTTGGGGCCAGAAGGAGCAGTTTCAGTGGGCTGTTGGAGGTCCTTCTGTCAGGTCTTTGGCAAAAGAACCTGGGAGATCTTTCAGCTGCTTTCCCATACCCCCTCCCCTACTCTCCATAGCGTCTGTTTCTCTGTGTTGTGCAAATATCTCCTCCGCTCCCTCTCCTTTGGGGAAAAAAAAAGTTCCACCCTTTCTTGAGTCCTTTATTGTTTTATCCAGAAACAACTAGCTGAAACACTTTTACTCAGAAATAAATCAGTTTATTGTCAATAACTTTTCTCACAAATAAGTCACACTGACTTCAATGGAGCTAACCCGTGGGAAAGCCTGAATGAGAGGGGCCTGTACTTGCTTGCTTTTAGGTGGAAGTGAATGGTGGTGGAGGTCCCACCAGCCTCACCCAAGGAGGGCTGATAGAATGGGAGCAAGTGGAGCACTCTTTTTCCTACTCCATTATTTTTTGTGAAGGGACCAGAAGAGCTCTCGATTTTTAAATATCTCATGGTTTTTTCTCATTCCTTTGCACCTTCACATGGCTGAGCTAAAAAACAAACACGAAAATAGGAAACTTAAAGGGCTATCTCCCTGCCCCACATACCCTTTCCAACTTCTCCTGAAATTGAATTTGCCTGAAACACAGGCTCACGTTTATAGCTATGCTGTAGTTACTTCTAAAAAGTCTAAGTTGAGCCAAGATGATAACAATTATAGTCCAGAAGCCACTATCCTCCTCCTGGGCAAGGAATTGGAGTGGAGGGTTGCAGGTTAACTACAAGCACCTTTGAAATGGATCGTCTAGATCCATTTCAAGCAGGCTTCAGGCCTGGCTTGGGACAGAAACTGCCTTGATCACCCAGATGGATGAACTTTCTGGGACAGGAACAGAAGGAGAGTGACCTGGGTTTTGATATCACCAGTCATGATATCCTACTGGGTAAGCTGCCTGGGTTAGGAGCTGCAGGCATCGCAGTGGTTCCACTCCTACTTGGATGGCCAACTCCAGAAGGCGGTGCTGGGGAATCACTGCTCTGTGTCTTAGCAGTTATGCTAAGGGGTTCCACAGGGCGCAGTTTTATCTCCCATGCTATTCAACGTCTACATAAAACTGCTAACCGAGGTTTTCTAGAGGTGTGGGTTAATGTGTCACCCTAATATGCAGCTGACACCCAGCTTTATCTCTCAGGTCGGGTTCCCCAGTGGATCATTTCCTTCCATGCATACCTTCCTGAACCTAAAGATCATTCTTAATGGTCCTTTTGAGGATGCCCCTGCCAAATTACCCAACCTGCAATGAACTTCCCAGGGAGGTTCATCTAGCAAATACACTGTACTTTTTCCGGTGCCAGCTGAAGACCTTATTATCCCAGGAATTCTGGTTTCAGTCTCTTTGAAATTCTGTATTGTATTCTAAATCTTTGTACTGCCATTACATTTTACATTAGCTCTTACTTTTATGTTATATTGTAGTCTTAACTATAAACTGTTTATAAGGTTTATATTCAACTGTATATACAAGCTATATATTCAACTGCCCCAATGTATACGTGTAGAATTCCTCGGTGGTGTGTGGGTGGGGGGAGGGTGGGGGGGGGGGAGGGGGGAGGGAGAGATCTATGCATAGAGCAAATCTGCTGACACCTGCTGGTACATGCACAGTACCTCCTCTCATGGCTGCCGAATGTGCAGCCAGTGGGGTGACTCAGGTCCCTCGGGTGCGCTTTCAGTGCATGACCTGGTTTGTCGGAACTCCCCACACTCTGGTTTTTCATTCTTTTCACCCACAGGAGCTAGTTAGCAATACAAGCCCCTTAACTTACTCAGTCTCCATCAAACTATTTGGGCTTTCTCTCCCACTTAAGGTTTGCCTTTCCTAATTTTTTGTGTACTTCTGTGTTATGTTTCCTCCTGCTGGACCCTTCTTTACATAAGTTTTCCAAAGAAAGAATTTCTCATAGGTTGCCACCAGTTCGATGAAGCTCCAAACACACACCATGCTGCCCAGCTGCTTTGGGAGTTTTCGAGTCCTGTTGTCAAGGAACTCTCTCTTTGCCTGTACCGAGGAGAAAATAAAAAGGGGCTTTGGACATTCCTTTCCAAAGCCCAGAAGCAGAGAACTTCCAAAACCCTTTTGACATATCTTAAACACCAGTAGTAGCTTTGTAACCAACCATGGGGAAGAGTTTAGTGAGAAATCCTTTTAAAAACAACACAGCCAACTGTCAAATATAAAAGTTTGTCGTTGTTTATTTAGGGCAAAAAGGGGAAATGGGAGTTAAGAACCAAGGAGAACAACCATCACATGCACACGCCACATTCCAAAAAACAATCAAAGAGCAACTCTAACTTACCTAGCCACAATTGGCTGCTCAGTATAGTCTTAGATCCTAGATCATTTCTTGAGTTCACTGAAGAAAGGATTTTCCGAGAGAGTGGCTGAGTTCACATAATGCTAAACAACACTACCGGGTAATCACGCTGCGTGGTCTCTCACTCTCTGTCCTGTGTTCAGACATCTGTGTGGTATCTACTCATGAGTAGTGCCCATGCAACTCCAAATGCTGGCACATATCCCATCAGTCCCCACAGCTGGGAATCAGTCTCAGGGAGCACTGCCGGCCTCGCCTGGTTGGCCCACAGGCTCCGCTGGGAATGTTCTCGGCCAGCTACCAGTTTTCCTGCCAGCTGCTCCATGGAGCCACTGTCTATTCATTAGAGTAGGACAGCCACAGAGCAGCACCCACGCCACAGCTGCCATGCTCCATGCCCATGCATAAGCACCCACCCACCCACACAACCCTCCCCTGCCTCCCTCGCTGCACATGTGCCCAACACTCCCTCTCACTTGCACACACTGCTGGGGCAGCCTCCTCCCAGCAGCCCCACACATGGAGGTCAGCAGCACAGCCACCAATGCCAGGAATGGCAGGAGTGTGCCCTGCAGGACAGACTTCTCTGATGGGGCCTATCTGAGCATCTGCACAGGAACGCTACTGGGGAGTCCTCTGGATTGTCAGAAAGAGGGTTGGAGCAGCGCAGAAGGTGGCAGGCAGAGCAAGGACATGGGCTCTACCCACTTGCTCTGGTGCACTTTTTTGCACGCAACGTGCTTACCAGGTGTTGCTCCAGCTCAGGGCAGTGATCAGGCAGGAGCAGCACCCATGGCTGCCCTCAGTCACTGCTGATGGAGGCACGCCCTCTCTTCCCTGCCAGTGCATGCTCTCTAGTGCCCCACTGCCCAATCGCCACAATGCCCCACTGCTAGTGAGATCCCGTTGCTGCAGCAGGGCACTGCAGCCACCAAGCATTGGAGCAAGACAGCTGGGCACTGGAAAATGCCCACCAGAAGGGAAGGCAGGGAGTGTGGAGGCAGCCAATCAGTGCCCTGTTGCCAGCATCTCAGCAGTTGCTAGGCAGAACAGACCAGAGGAAAATGGTGGCTGGAGCATCCACTCCAGCCATGGCTGCTCCTTCCACCAAACTCAAGGGCATAGATGGTGAAACCACACAAAAATATTATACCTGGGGTTACACATGATGACAGAAACCTTAAAACAGGCCTTTGGTTCTCCATAGGGATTCACAGTAACCAAATGGACCATGCTTCACCACGGCTACTGGATTCACACATAACTACAAGCAATTTCCAGCAGATTTGCCATCATGTGTGAATTCAACCAGTATGTCTGAGAGAGGAAAGAGACAGCATCAGGCTTCCAATTAGACAGAATACAGGAAAACTTTAGAAGGATCGAGGGCACAGTAAAAGCCAGCCACTTTACAGAACTGATGGGTGAACCATCCAATTAAGATGAAAGTCTCTGTTTGTGATGTCAGTGGCCTAGCCAGCAAATCAGAAAAGTACTTAGTAGCTGAACGCATCTTCATAACAATGATAACTTCCAATCAAAAGTTCAAGCTGGCTGGAACCACTCAGCCCATTCAAGAAAAGGTATTACAATTTTGCTCACATTTCAGAGGGTGCAGAAGTGAGATAGGGTTAGATAAAATTCTTCAGGTGGCTCAGGTTCCCAACTGATCAGATGCTCAGGAGAGCACTGTGAATTTATATCACAGGTAGGGGTTTGTCACAGAGTGCGGTTACCTTATTCTCATGTGTGATTCATGCCACTTGGCTACAGATGACTTCAATGGGTTTGCTGTTGTTTATTTATTTCATTTTTATACTGTCCAATAGCCAAGGCTCTCTATTAGTACATGGGATCCCATCTGCCTACATGTCAAACACTGGACACAGATCTTTTAATGATGCATCACCTGGACTATTGATTATACCAAATGCCATGACTAGTCAGCTCCTTGGTTGAACTTTGTACATTTGTAATGCTCACCATTTTATCAATCCAGAACAGCTTTTAATGAGTTTCTTATTAAGTTCTAAATTGATCTGAGCTTCAAAGTATGCACAAACCGCAGCAATGCTATTTCTGTACATATATTGAATTGGTTGGATTAAACATTCTCTTGTCTGTAGTACATTGTTAAGTTGTCACATCTCTTTCTTACTATTGTTGGTGCTCTTGGTGCTGCTGGGAGGAGTGTAATAAGCCATGCAAAAACAGAGGGGGTATGTTACATGGCAATGCAAAATGTCATAATGCACTACAATGGTTTCCAAAATACAGCTCCCAAGATGAATTTGCAGCAGAGTTCATTTTAAAGGAAATGAACCTTACATGAGTGAGTTGCTGTCTGGAGAAATATCACCTTGGACAAGTTTGCCGTTCCTTAATTTGCACCAATCCTTTCCTGATACAGTGATATACAGGCCTGAGGCTAAACATCTCTATAGAACAGGGTGAACAACTGTGATGGCCTGGGATGAATTTCCATTCTTCCAGATGTTTGTCCATGGGCTATACTCCTACTGCTGTTGCACTACAGCCATTTGGCAGCACAGCAATGCAAAAAAAGATTTCGATCTACCTTTGAAATATGGTTGCAAACTATGGGAGATGCTGCAACAGGAGAACATTACCTTGTTTTCAATGCAATCCTTTTCAGCCTCCACCACAGTTTGTCACCAAAAGTTTGTCAATGTAATTCAGTGGCAATCCTCCATGGCCACTAAAATGTGGCCAGGAGACCACCATGTTTTAGTGGCACAGCAGCAGTGAAGAGGTGGGATCCACTGGTGTCCGGGACTGCAGGCAGTCCAAGGGCAATGTGCTGCCCACCTTTGCTCTGGAAGGGATAAGGGATGTTGAGATGTTGGGTTGCAGTTTCCAGCATCTCTCCCCATTGACTAAGGCTGACTGGGACTGGCTAGGACTGATGTGGCTGCAGCCCAATGGTACCTGGAGGGTCACACACTCCATAACTCTGCATACAATTATACTCAAGAATTGTTACTTATTTGGGGACCTTTCCCCCGAAACCTGCAACTAAATTGTGCAGATCAGCCCTTGTTCATGCCTTTATTTTTTTCCTGCAAAACTACATTAACTCCTGTTTTGTTTCTACCACCGGTTCTTTTGCAGACTAAGTTCCCCCTCCCCCCTCAATCCCAAGCTATTTCAGAAGTGGCAAGAAATTTAAATTATCACTCTCTGAATATGCTTGTAAAAATAGATGCACCCACATTCATGCCATGAGGACAAATATATGTGGGAGGTGAGGAGAGAGAGGGCTATTTTAAAAGCACATGTTCAGCGTGAAAGGGATTACATTTTCTCTAAACAAATGTTTACAGCAGGAGGATGTGTTAACTGCAGTAATAGTCATGGACACAACATCTAATGATTGAGTATCTTAATCTAAACTAAGAATGTCCACTTGCTATATTCTCAGGGCATACTCTGTCCTCCAGGGATCTATCTGCCATGGATGGTAGAAAGACAACTGAATTTCAAATACAAACTGTGCTTTTGCATTCAATAGTCAGGTTGGCATCATCCAGCAGTAATAAGTTCAGAGCATGGAGTACCTGCGCTTAAGCAAAACATTATGTATGCATGTATGAGCAAGTGCATGCGGGTGGGTGTGGATGTGTATAGACCCACAATACATATCTCAGAATACACATTACATGAAAACCAGAAAGAAATATATAATATTCAAGTATGTTTTTTCTTAAAACATGAAATTGTTTTTCTTTTTCTTAATCATTTTTCTTTAAACATTTTCTTTAAAAACATATTTGTGGTTGTTTATTTAATGACTACATCTTACACTAGTATTCCTAAGGACAAATAAATTATTTGCAGGCACCATATCCAATAATTTTGTTGTCAATGATTCAGGATTCAGGCTAGATTTCTTTGTTAAACCATACTGTGGACTGCATGCTTTAAAAAAATGGGAGGGGGATGATATTTAATGTTCTACATCTCAAGATCTTTCTTCCTATGTGCATTTCTTGATCATCATAGCATGAGACTTTTTCTTCCAATTTACAAACAGCAGCTGTTCAAAAGCTGCTCAGAGATTTGCAGCCTTAGAGGCAGTCCTTGCAGAAGGATTAGTGAGCAAAGTGGAGGTGAAGAGGTCAGAGGGGTAAAAAAGATGCAGCTAATTCTCCTGTTGTGAAGCTTATTTCATGCCTGAGGAATAAAAACATTATCCTTCAAAATAAATGCAGGATACATTTTCAAGCCAATAAATAGGCGTAAATTTATCCGCATCCATGAATAGCCTGCATATACTCCTACCATGTATTACAAATTAGAACCCCAGTCTTGATTTCACCAGATCCTCTTCATGCCCTGGTCCCCATTCATTTCAAGGGTAAGCACAGAACTGGTCACACACAAGAACACATGCATGGAACTGCCCTGTAACATATAGAAGTAGCTGCAGAAAGGCTGACCCTATGCATACCCCTCACCACACCTGGAAAAGATGCCTCGCCCAGAATATACAGGTGCAATTAAGGAGGAGCTTCTCATTTTAAACCATGAAAGCAGGGAATACCCCTCATTTATTAGCTTTAGGATTAATTTGGATTCTACTACTTTATTCCTCAGGGGTACCTATATGTCTCGCCAACTCACTGTCCTACATATTGAATAATAAGTGTTACAAATAATTCTATTGCCTCTGATATTAGACATGCACACAGCTCCTGGCTTCAAAGAAAGGATACTTACTCAGGTAGTTAACACTGTTGTAGTTATTATGAGAAAAGGTAACAATAACAAATGGTTTTAAAATACACAGCCTCTTTGCAAATTAATTAAAAGATTTTATTAGACTTATACTGAAGACTCCAGAAAGGCAATAATATGTCATTGAAGAGAAGAGAAAGAAAATTCTCAAGTGCCTCCAGAAAAGAAAATAAACTTTTTTTCCGGGGGCCTGTGATTCCCCCCCCCCTTTCATTCAGTGACATTTTAGTAAAATGCCTGCTTTCCCTATTGAAATCTCTTTGGAGTTTTTCACAGCCTAAGCAAGAAAGCAAATGTTTTGGTACAGATGTGTGCAAGTGTGGAAAGGCAGAGGTATGGCAGCAACTCCACTCACTTCCCAGACACTACAACCTGAACATAGATGTGTCATGGCATACAAGCTGCCATTCTGCTTTTGTGGGGTTCCTGACAATGAGTAAAAAGTCAACCCCGGAGATGGGCAACTGTTGACCCTTCAGATGTTTTGGTGTACAAATCCCTCGCCATTGGCCATGCTCAGTACGGCTGATGGGCATTGAAGGACAACACATCTGGAGAGTTACAACTTGCCCATTTCTGGCTTACACACATACTTTTGGTCGATGCAGAGGGTCTAATCATATAGTCAACTAAATATAGAGATATGGAGAAGAGCACAATTTCCCATGTGTATCCACTCTCCCAGCACTTGCTTAAGATTGGAATCAAATATGAAATGGTGCACCTACCTGGAATGCAAAGCCATCTCGCTAGAGCAGCTTCCTCAGCCTCAGAACCTCCAGATGGCCATTCTGGCTGGAAATCAGGGGAGCTACAATCCAGCACAACTGGGAGGCATCAGGTTGGGGAAGGCTGTGCTACAGGAGGAGTTCATGATTTCCTCAACTCTGTTTTACCTGTGATGGTTCATGCCATGGTGGGCTGCAACAGATTTCCACCTCGGCAACCCTACTGGTGCTGACTTCAGGTATGTGAAAGTCCTTGAGCAGGACACCTAAATGGGCTCTCTCAATGAGTTGAGCTACCCACGGCCATTTTCACTAGCTGCTGTTACTCCTCATTCCCATTCTCAACAGTGCCACTGCTTGCTTGTTTGGCAGCCAGTGAGCTGGTGAGCAAGCAGGCAGCAGAATCTGCTCCTCCTCCTCCTCACCGCTGTTGTTGTCTGGTCAAGAGAGGCAGGTAAATAAGCAGGCTACACTATTAAGGAGATAAGAGCAGATCCAAGCAGCTTTCATCTGTGATTCCCTGCTTTGGGTTGTTCCCTTGATGTTGGCTGTGACTCCTCCCTTCTTTCCTACCTATTTCCTACCTTTTTTCCAGGTTCTCTACTAGGCGTTGATATTGGCGGTCCTGCCTAGCTCCAGTGATCTCATATCACTGTTATGAGAGAGCAAGAAGCCATATCTGCTCCCAGGACTTCTGTTCCCATTAGCATCATGCAATTGTGCTGCTGCTGCAGGTTTAGAAGGCAAACCCTACTGCAACTCCTGTGCCAGGGACCTCTCCTGAGTCCAGTGTGATCCAAGAACAGGATCAGACTGTTAATGATTTAGGCACAATCCACATTCCACTGATACCTGTAGCAGAACTTACACTGAATTTCATGGAGCTAGATTGCAACCTAAGATATATTTTAAAAAATTATTTACATTCTGAGTGAGACCGATTTTTGAGATGGTGAACAATGCTTGCCTGAGATGAACAGAGTATTTGTTTTGTTTTTATTCACTAAGACCATGAACCTGAAATCTGTGGGAGTTTGGTATTGACTTCTGGGGGAGCAAGGTCACAGTGCAATGAATAGTCTCATTTCTTAGGGTTATCTCTTCCATCTGGCCGATAATTGTCCAGGGAAGACAACACAGAGAGCAGAGCATTTTGATCACTTATGTTGTGTGTTAACATTTTACAGGGCTTTGCATTCCATGGAGTTTGAATGCAAGTTCGCTTACATGTAGTCAGGCATCGTGCACCTGGCTCTAATTAGCAGAAGCGGAGGGAGGTGAGGAGGAACATGCTAGCTCCACACACACCTCCTTCCACATGTTGAGGGCAAGTGCTTGCAGCAGGGAGTCCTTGGCATCTTTGGGTACTCCCCGTGCATTTGGGAGTTCTGATTCTCCAGGTTTGTAACTCATGTGAGAACTCTCCACAAATAGAAAATGCCCACCTTTCTCACACTCCCCCTGAGATAGTTGCTTCAAGTACATGAAGAAGAATGAGAATGGTGAAGGGGGAAGGATGATGTGTTCTTTCTCACTTTCCATGTTCCCTATTCTATGCGCCACATTCAATTAAAGCAATATAGGGAATGCCTGAATAGAGCTAGTAAGTATACTGTTTCCAGAGGGGAAGCTGTGTTCAGCTGCTGCTGCAAAACACCAAAAGGGCTTGCAGTACCTTACAGGCACATTTATGCTGCCATGAGATTTGGCAGACTGGAGTCCACTCGGTCAGATGCACAGTGCCATTATGACTTAGCAGGCATCTCTAGAATCAGAAACAAGGAAGAAGGTGTGATAAGGCAGGTCCTCTATGCTAAACATGTTTTCCTTAGCTGAATTTTTCTGGTGTCACATGTAATTCTTCTAGGAGTGTAGAAGGGTTTTGTTCTTGTTTGCTAAGTCAGTGTTTGGTGAGTCCTCATATGACCAATTAACTGAGACTGTAAACAGTCCAGTATCTCAGGGACGGCACATCTCCTGTGGTGCCTTAAGAGAGATACCAAGATTAGTACCAACCTGAAAGTGTTCTCTGAAGACCTATGCAAGATTGAACTCGTGCATCATTCGGTAGCCCCTTTGCCTCCACTTTATAGCATCCACTATTAAGGGCATTTGGTCTCAGGGATAATAAGCAGTGGAAGCTCACAGATTGCTGCATGAGCCATTCCTAATTAATTATGGACTTAAAATTATACGAGGGACTTTGCTGCTGGCCTCAGCATGTGTACACAATCCTGGCCCATTGTACCCACTTTATTGTTGTCATGGGTTCCATTATAAGGAGTAACTGTTTTAACTACAAAGACAAGACAGACAGACATCAATACTGTTTCAAGAGAATGTACATATATCCTCAGAACTCTTGTCCATAGAGGTGATTTTATATATGTCCTAGTTTGGTGGCTTAGGAGCTACATAGCAGGTCTACCCTTTCTCCTTCTTTTCATATAAGATAGATTTCGGATATTATTTCAGAAATGCTTTTTGCCAGGTACAAGGGATTTTGTCTATATTAAACTGCCGCTCCTAGTATCTAAAGGGCACAAAGGAAAGAAACTCCAGTAAATAAGTATTTGGCTAGAAATGCTTTTTTAAGGCACATGTTCTATACTGCATACACATCCTTCATCAAGATACCATTTACAAAGATGTCCTGTTGGTACCACAGTATCGTGAAACCAGCTTCCTATAGGAGTAAGCTGTTTCCCTGCTATTTTAAAATCACGATTAATTAACTTTGATGCCTTTAAACACAGGCTATAATTAAGAACAAGTGCCCTCCAGATGTTTTGGACTGCAGTTCCCAGTGTTTGACTGTTGGCCACGCTGGCTGGGACTAAAAGAAGCTGAGGTCCAAAACATCTGTATAGTACTAGTGTGTGGAAGGTTGATTTAGAGGCTTGCTGAGATGCGAAAAAGGACACAGCAAACTCTAATGGGATGATAATACATTCCTTCCACTTGTGAAAGAAGAAGCAGGGAAATGCACACTGGCCCCACTGCTTCCACCTCCAGGCTCTGCTGCATTGGAGGGAAGACCAAGAGAGGGAATCATATAGACATTCAGTCACAGAAGCTCAGTGCTACGATGAGCTTTGCGCAACTGAAACTCCTGGTTGCAGGGAGAAACTGGAAGTATGTGAGCTGAGCTTCCCCTTCAGACCTCCCAGCTGACTGGCAAAGACTTAGTGTTGGTGTTGGCAGAGAAGTTCATGTCCTCCATGTATTCACTAAACATGAGGAGAAAATATCTTAAGGGGGATCCTTTCTCACAGGCTTGGGAACTTTCATATATAGGAAGGTACAGGATGCCTGTGTGTGCTTCCGGTCACCATACACCAGAGTTGATGTGACAGTACATAACAACAACAACTACGTTTCTGAGTCTTTTCTTACTAGTGTAGCTCACAGACACCTTCAGCATTCTGAACCTAGAAGCTTAGTATTTCCTGACAGTGAACATATTCAGTATGCTTCTGATTATATTTTTAAAACAAAAAGTGGGATGCATAAATCACCAAATATTATATTTTTATCATTGTTATCCGTGGCATCTATTTTTATGATCCAGATGAAATTCATTCATATGTTTCTCTAATGGTAAATAGTAGTGAATTAATATTTGGAATATGATAGCATAAAATGGAACAATGCCACTGTCTCGTCTGACTTTTCCTGCCTGAATTGCTTGTTAGTCTTTCCTGCAGGATTAACAGCCTACATTTCATCTTAGATATGTATCTGTGTTTGGATACTTAGCAGACAACAGAAGCTACACAGTCCATTTTCAGAAACTCACTAGGAGCTGATATTAGGGTTATCTGCATCACAGACTTATAAGACATTCCCGCAGCAAAAGACCAGACATCCATCTAGTCCATTTTCCCAGAATCCAGAGCAGCTAACCAGATGCCTGTGGAAAGCTCACAAGCAGGACACAAGGGCAATTTCTCTCATCCTTTCTTCCCAGATACTGGTCTTAAAGAACATATTGCCACTAAAACCAGGAGGTCTTGATAGCCATCATAACCAATATCCATTGGTAGATTCTTTCTCAGTGAATTTCTCTCCTGCCCTTGTAAAAGCCATCTAACCTACTGGGCATCACATGCCATCAACATCAATTTTTAAAGGGTTTAAAGTTTTTAAAACTCATACCAATTAGACCTCATTAGCAAAATAATATACAAAGATTTGTTTAATTTGGAGATAAGCTAACATAGAAGCATACCACCTAGAACCCTTAATGATTATGATGCAATTCTATACATATCCACTCAGAAACAAGTCAGTAATTGAAGGCAGCTATTGGAGAGAACCTGGTTTCATTCCTAATTTCAGTAAGTGGTTCATGTTTTCCCACTCCCCACATTTATGGGCAATCACAGTAATTGCACAATTCTATGCATGTCTCCTATGAGTGATATCTAATTGATTCAGTTGGACATCCTTCCACATAATATCCACAGGGTAAATATCCACAGATATCCAGGTGTAAGTTCCATTGGGAATTCACCCCTGAATAAGCTTGCACACAGATAACTGTCAGCGCAATGTGTATATTTATTTATTTATTTAAAACATTTTTATGCCGCCCCATCACAACGAAGCGTCAGGGCAGCTCACAACAAATACATAAATACATAAGTAATAACACTATAACAATTAAAAAAATATTTTAAAACCCCCAGTGCATCTCGGCTAAAACTTTAAAATCCTATAAATACAAATAATTTAACAATTAAAATAAGTTTTAAATAAAAAGGTCTTAGCCTGGTGCCAAAAAACAAATAATGATGGCGCCAGGCGGACCTCTCTGGGGAGCACATTCCATAGATGGGGCGCCACCGCAGAGAAAGCCCTACTCCGGGTACTCACCCTCCTAATATCATTCACAGAGGGTTCCCGGAGAAGGGCATCTGTTGCTGATCTCAAGGGGTGGCAGGGCATATATGGATGCAAGCGTTCCTTTAGATATCCAGGTCCCATGCCGTTTAGGGCTTTATAGGTCATAAACAACACCTTGAATTGGGCCCGGACTTCATTCGGGAGCCAGTGGAGCTGACGGAGAACTGGGGTTATATGAGAACAACGCCCAGTCCCCGTCAGCAACTTGGCAGCTCTATTCTGTACCAACTGAAGTATCCGGACCATCTTCAAGGGTAGCCCCACGTAGAGCGTGTTACAGAAATCTAATTGGGAAGCCACCAACGCGTGTGTCACTGTCGCCAGGCAGTAATATCTGAACATTAACCACATAACACACTAACTAACCAACACATCCTTGCTTCCTTTGCTTTTATACTATCTCATTTCAATTTCACTGTCCATTCATAAATTCATGTTTTGATTAATGTACTTCTTCATGCAGCACAACAGTGCTCCATCTCTCTCAGAGCCATTTTTAGGATTTTGCACATTTGGGAGCTGTTTTTCAGTTCAGAGCTGGTAACAATTAAACTTGGGAGCACAGAAAGCTGCCTTAAGAGTTCAGACTCTAGCGCAACATCATTTCCACTGATCGGCAAAAGCACTCCAGCGTCAGGTCGAATTCCTTCCCAGCCCTACCAGGAGATGCTAGAGACTGAAAAGAGAAAGCATGTGCTCCATCACTCAGCAACAGCCCTTTCTCTTAAGAAAGACTCGAGAAGTCCCTATGAAAGACTCCAAAAATTCACAGATAAATAAATATTAATATATCGAAATCACCAGTGTTAAGACCTTCCTTACAATGTATATTGATCTCCTTAAATAGAAGCACTGGCCTGGCTTACACTGTCATATTTAATGTTTGATAACTGCAGCAACCAGTGGTGACCTGGAGGTGCAAATGAGTCATTACAGATCAACACAACACAGGTAGCACTTGCATGTTGCCTCAAAGCGCTTCGAAGGCCAAGCTTTTTGATGGAATCAGTTCACACATATGACCAAAGCATCAAGTGTTAAGTCCAGGTTGTGCATGGATGTTGAAATTGGTCTAATGTCCACAATCCTTTTTTTTCTCAAGCAGAAAAGAGGGTTTCATGCTATCTGTATATATTTAGTCAAGCAATACAGATTGAAGTATGCTACATGAATTCTTAATTTTCCTTTAATGAATGAACGAATGAAAACATGTATTCTTAAGATGTCTTCTGCAAAAACTTAAGACTTGATTACGTATCTGCCTCTCTTTCAAAGAGGTCTGTTTTAAAAGCTGATGTGAGCTGATAGCATAGTGTTTATAATTATAGGTTGGATGTCCCTAATGCAAATTTCAGGTGAACCGTGAATGCACTGGGTCACCCTAGCCAAACCTTTTTGAGGTCCTCCTTCTGTCATATGTGGATAATATTATCACTGCTTCTCACGCATTTGTTTTAAGAATTACTGGAATGCACACAGAAAGACCTTTCTAAATTTGGTTGGGGTTTCTTTTAAACCTATATTGCTACAAAATATGATTATGCATCACTAGCCTTTGGAGAGGGGCCATGGCTGACTGGCAGAGCAACTGTTTTGTAGAAGGTCCCAGGATCTATCCCAGGCAGGGCTGGGAAAGAACCCTGAAGAACCTCTTCCAGTCGGTACTGGCAGTCTTGGGCTAGATGGCCCAAGGGACTGGCTCAGTACCATGCAGCTTCCTGTGCTCCTAGAAGCACAGTGGGTGCAAACTACCTCTCGTTATGCACACTGAAGCAGGATGTGGGGTATATGCTGGACCCCACATAAATAGTAGCAAATGAACTTATTTGGTATACTAGTTGCTTGTGTAATTGATTAACTCTGCATAAACATGCATATAAAACAACAGTTACAACAAGCATGATCTTACGAGTTGCGCATTTACCCCTTCTCTTTTGCAGAGGGGGAATACCTGTTATAGGTGGTAATTGCTTTATAGCAATCTAGGGGTTACTTTCAAAGTAGGAAGAGTAAAGATAATACTTCCGCATCTAACTGAAACCAATGGGACATCTCGGTGGCTAACTCAAATAAGTATCTAGCCTGCAGAATAGAGCAAACGCCAGTACAATCTCCCTAGGGTGCTGAAGGTGCCTACTTCGAGTCTTTCTTTCCCTGGTGCTCTCCAGATGCTGCGAACTTCAGCTTCCATGAGTTCCACTCAGCATGGCCAAGGGTCAGGAATTCTGGGAGCTGTAGTCCAAAACGTCCAGCGGGCACCAGATTGGAGAAGTGTACCAGCTTCAACCACCGTTCTCTTTCTTCTTTTACTTTTGCAAACTGTTGCGAAGGCACGGCGGTAAAATGTTTGCGGTTCCTAAAACGGGCTGGGCAAACGCGAGCTTCACATGCCTGGGAGTGACGACACGCCAAGAGAAAGGGCCGGAAGCGCTGGGGGACCGTTGCAGAGGCCGTTGTTCGCCCCAAGCATCGAGTCTGCAGCTTCGAGCACTATTCTGCCGGGTCCCCCCTCTGATGCTGTTGCTACCCTTCCAGCAATGCCCCCTGAAGATGCAGGCTGCTTTAAGTTGCCTTGGAAGCGCGCGCGCGCACGCGCGCGCACCCACACCTTCAACAGATATAAACCGAGCCTCTTTTTTTATATACACGCTGTCCTCACAAAGTCCTGTCCAGAGCAGATCACGCTGATGCAACCTGACAGCAAACTCGGCGGATCAAGAGGCCATCGGCCAGCCCAGACACCTGATCACACGGGACAAAACGCGCAGGAGCCCAGGCACAACTTTCCAGCATGAGGCAACTGAGCCCCAAAGCCCGAGCGCCACGCGCTGGCTTGGGCCTGTGAGAAACATTTCGCAACAGGCGAGGAACTTCTCAGCCGCGGCGCTGCAGAGAGGACCGCCAAAAGAGAAAAGAGAAACGTGTGTTGGCTTGTTCCCCGTGCAGTAACTCTTGTGCAACCCACCCGACTCCTCTCCAGCGTGACTTCCCTTGCGGGCATTTTAAAGTGTATCTGGCAGGAGTCGAATTTGTTGCAAAATCACGTCAGACCAATAGCCGCTTCTCTTTTCGGTTTACCCCCTAGGAAGAAAATTAGGGAGCGCGATCTTCCTGCCGGTCTTTCAGGGAGCAAATTCTGGCCCTGTTAGTTCCGTGCGACTTGCTTTTTTAAGTCCGTGTATTTAGGATTGCAGTTTGACAGCGCTATCTTAGACAGGACAGCGCTATCCTATCCTTCGGCTCATCGAGTCCCTAGAGGCATATTCCCACCCAGGAAAGTGGGTAAAAGATTGCAGCCTGTATTAGGGAATGGGTTGTTTTGAGCCTCCGATGGAACCACAGTGGCCAAGGATGATGGGAACTGTAGTTCAACGGCATCTGGATAGCCATGCATTCCTTACCCTTGCTAAATAGATATGAGCCCCATTGAGTTAAAGTCCCATTGAGCTTATTACCAGGCAAGTAGATACAACATTTCAGCCAAAGGTTCATTTTGCATCGCGCTGCTATGCATGCTTACTCGGAAGTAAGTCCCACTAATTTTTCAATGGGGCTTACTTCTAAGAGTGCAAAGAGCTGCATCATTGATAGAAACCTTTATGCTCTTTATTATTATTACAGTCCCTCGATCGCCTTTGGTCTCGCAAGGGTTAAAGAAGTGAAGGCTGGTATGAAAGAGGAAGCTTTCCTTCCCCAGAGGGACTCATATTTGAAATGCCACTGAAATTCTGCTGTTGGATTCCTCTTTCATGCCGGGCTCGGAGCGGGCCGATAAGAGGCCACGAAGGAGATCTCTGTCGGATAAGCACAAATGACACGAAACCGTCCAGACACACCACTCGCTAGCCGCACAAGCCATCCGCACCCAAGCCGGGCTTCCCACCCCTCCCTCCCCGCAGAGACCCCCAGTCCCCCCTCACCCTTCTGTCGATGCCATGTTGGTCCAGCGCAAGCCCCCCTCTCTGTCTTCTCACGAGAAATCCAAGGGCTTAGCGAGGAGCGGTCGCTTTCGGGCGGGGGGGGAGGCGGGGGACGGAAGCCCCTTCTCTTATCTTTGGGTGTCGGAGATCCTCTTTAATTCCTGCCCGGTATAATCCTCCGGGCTGCGAAAGGCGAGCATCCAAGAAGCGCGGGGCTTGAAATCTAACCCGCGCCGCCGCCGCCACACCACCACCTCCTCCTCTTCTCCTCCTCCTCCTCCTCTGGCTGCTTGGAGTGCGATTTCTCAACGCCTTCTGCAAGCGTGAATGTCTTGAGGAGCGAAGGGTAGTCGAGAAGGGGGGAAAGGAGCTGTGGGGGGAGTGGAAGAAAAGAAGATGGGTCGCGCGGGGGAGGGGGCAAAGACGAGCGGGGGGCTGGCAGGGGTCGGGCAGCGCGAGCACCTGCGCTGTGATCCTGCGCTTCCAGCGCTCGCTGGGAGAGCCGGCTGCCGATTGCGAGGTGTGTGTGTGTGAGAGAGAGAGAGGGCGAGGAAGCCGGGGAGGGGGGTGTCTGTGTATATGTGTAAAGGGTGGTGGGTGACTTCACATTGCCATGGTGGTGTTGGCTGAAGCTGGATTGGAAGGTTTAACTGTGGATTTGCAGTCTATCCCTCTCTATTTTCGGCATAGAGCTGACATCACTCGCCGTTGCTCCTCTCCCACAAATCCCCCAGCCTCTTTATTTATAGTGGGGGGGGCGGGGGGGCGGGGGAGAAAAGCCCTCCCAGGAGAGCGCGTGGATCCGCAGGAATGAAGGAGGGCGATCCCGGGCGGAGAGGGAGCGGCGCCTGGCGCGGCGCAGCGCCCCGGAGCTGCCAGGCCAGCAGCGCCGCTGTGTCGCTCGCGGGCTCGCTTGCCTTCCCGCTTCGCTGTTCCTCGAGTGCATGCTCGGAAGCTGGCGCGGCGGCCGAAAGGTGGCAGGAGAGGAAGCGCCTCAAACCGTCTCACCGGCGCAGACGATCGATTTCCTTTGTGCTCGTGCCGTTCTCGGCAGCCACGTCCCTTGGCTGGCGGGGGAATATTTTGCATTTCCCCCCGCCATCCTCTTTGCACGTGTGTGTGTGTGTGTGTGTGTGTGTGTGTGTCCATGCATGCACCGCATCTTTTCCTCACACCCTCAACTCCCTTTGCATCGTGTCTCGTTAGGGTGCCATCCGCCTCCCAACCCTTCAAACCCTCTGGCGCTCTCCGTTCAACCCCCAGAAGCCTGACTAGGGAGCGCAAACGATCGCCCTTTTTGCATTGTCGCTGCCGTAGCTTTACAATCACGACGGTAGATATTACTTGTGTGATCCTACGGGGGGAAAAGAGCGGGAAGAAAGCGGGCCTCCTTTCGGCCAACAGGGAAAGCGTTAATCTCCCGACGCCCCCTCCCCCAGCGCTGTCACATTTCTTGCCCTTTAAAACCTGCCTGGATATCCGATTGGGACGCGCGACGGAGGGGCGGAGCTACTTTAATGAATTAAGACTCACGAGACAAAGGGCGATTTTGCAGGATACAAACTGCACGCGAGGGGACGGGACGGAAATAAGCTTGTTAACTGTTCCGAGCGCTCTGTTGGGCTCATGCGGAACTAAGGCTGAAATCCTAGGCACGCTCACCTGAACTCAGAGAGGCTCCCATCCAGGGAGATGCATATAGGGGTCCTATAGATTGATACCATACAGCATCGTTGGAGGAACTGCTAAAGGACGAGGGAAATTTCTGGAAAAGCCAACCTAGGCTCCCCCCAGCCTGGTGCCTTCCGAATGTGTTTGGGCTATAACTTCCTTCGTTCACAGCCATGTTATGTAGGTTGGCAAGAGGACACTGGATTGGTGAAAGCTCTAAAATGAAGAATGATTATTGGATTCTTGAAGCAACCCTCCCCACTTTCCAATATCTCTTCCTTTTTAAACAAATCCAGAGAGGTGGGGAGAAAATATGTTTCCCTATTTATATATGGAATTGATGGAAGGCCATATAAAAACTCATTTTCTTCTTGCCTTCAGCTCTTCCTCCTGAACTTGCACATACAGTGCCCTGCAGAGTTTGTGGGAACTACTTATAAGAAACATCTTTGGGCTGGAATTCTATCCTTGCTTACCTTGCTGTAAACCTGATTGCACTCAATGGGAGTTAATTCTGAGTAAACGTGCATAGGTTTGCGCTGTTGATTCTTTGCTTGTGCAGGTAGATCCATGAAAGTAATTAATGAAAGCAATCCAAATCTATTTTTTCCCCTATGGCCGTTTCTCTAGTAAACAGAAACTTGAAACCTTTTATTGGATTGGTCTCTGACAAAAGTATAGGCATCCTTTGACAAATCAGTCCCAATTAAAAAAGAAGGCATCCCAGTAGATAGGATGAGATACATATCCTGTTGCATCCTCTAAACTTCCATGAGCCTGGTTAGTTACTAAAAGACATAATGGGGATATACCCTGTGTGCTTGGGGATGGTTAGTTTAATTTGCTTGCAGCTATAAGTTCTCATGGCTATAAAAAGTCACTCCTCTAAGGCTCTGCTGACCTCTGTTGGAGATGTAGTAAATCAATGGTTATCAAAGTAGCTCAAGAAATAGCCTGGAGAAGACTTCCTCTGGAAATTAGAAGCATTTTCTTACTAGTAACATTTTCTTACTAATTGGCATTCTGGGAAGTAATCAGCAGAAGAACAAGCTAGAAGAGACAATAATAGGTATTCTTCAAAGTGGAGCAGAGGCTGCTAAAGTCCTATGAGATTCATTCTCCTGGTGAATTAAAATAGTTGGAATAGCTTTAGGTGCAGAAGGAAAACACACACATGCCCAGCCCAGTACACAGTCATACTTCAATATTTGTCCCCACGGATAGAACAAGTGGGTTAATACCCACCTCCAAGTGCCTGCTTCAAGGAAAGGCAAAGGCATGGAAGCATTTTTACAGCATAGGTCCTGTGAGTTGCTTGCCAGTGAAATACCTCTTTATCTCTGAGTTTGGCTTTGTAAACTGTGTTGTCTTGTTTAACCAATATTACATAGCCCCAGGAGATGTAATGGTATGTGTTGCGTGGTTCCTTAGCTATGTTACTCAAACCACTTCCTTCTTGCTCCTGCTTTTTTGTTGTCTTTGGAAAATGTAGTCTACTAACCTGCCTACTTCCCATAATTCATATTTCACTCTAGATTATATTGAGGGCTAGAATATTGTTTTCCCACAGCTGGTTTCACATACCTCTTTTTCTGTACTGGGATGAATTAATCTCTTGTCTTTATCTGCAGCCCGAATGTCCTGAAGCAGAACACCTGGAAGTCAGTTTCCCCTTGCATCCTTGCTTCTCAGTGCTGTGGGAAAGGTGAGGATGAGGCATGGCCCAGGAATTGCAACCTTAAGGAGTTCTGAGAATCTTGAGACAACAGCTCCAGACAAAGCAGCTGCCGTCTTGCCCTCTCCTTCTCTGCACAGTGGGGAAGGCAGGGCCAAGAGAGAGAAATGGGAGCTCATCATGACCCTGATAGGACATCAGACTACCTTGCTTCCTGCTCCAGCCACCAAGGAAACCATGTCGGGGAGCTCAGACAGGGAACTGTATGAGGCACAGCCTGCTACCCTCACCATTTCTGTAGGCCCATGTGGCCTTGCTGCTCCATTCTTTCCCACCCTTCTAAGTTGCTTTGATTAGCTGTTGCTACTTAGAAATGGGGTTTCTTTCTCTTTCAGTGGGGGAAACTCAGTCCAGTTCAGAGGAGCATCTGCTCTGGTTGCCCTCCACAACATCTTCTCCATGTCTTAGCATGGGCAAATTTTTCCTTTTTTACTTTCTGAAAGATAATACCCACTCCCCAAAGAGTGCGTATTACGTCCCTAAGGCACTGCCTTTGAGACGCTGCCTTATTTTAGAGGGCTGTATATTCAGTTTCCATACGCCATCCCTAAAAAGCCAAAGCATTTAGTTTGTTACATGCTATGATGACAGGTGAATCTATTTAAAGGACAACTGCCATGTGAATGCTTCTCAGTTTCATTTGAGCTCTTTCCCTTTACTTTGTATCACTTGTCATCTCAGTTACTATCTTTGTCCCATCTGTCCTATGGCTGGGTGACTGAAGGACAAGGTGGAGCCTATGTAGGATTGTGCTGTTCAGGACACAATCCCCAATACAGTGACTTAGAGAATGAATAAGTCCCACTGATCACAGCAGGATTTCTTTGGATCCAGCATGCTCAAGATTTGAGCTTTAAATCAGCAACAAGATCAATCTCTTCATTTTTGGATAGGAGAGAAACCCAAAGAAGGAGGTGAGAGCCATATGGCATCTTTTCATCCCACATACAGAGCAAACTGGCACTGGAATCTTATTTTAACACCGACAACTGAATAGTATTCTTCAGTGGGCATTACACTAGCATAGCTGGATAAGCCATACAAATGGCATATAGAGCTCGGTATTCCAGATACTTTCCATTGCTCCACACTTTCCCACTGTCTGACTTAGCTGCCTCTCTCTGCCTAATAACAGGCCTGACTTGTATATGCCCCAAACAAGCTTACAAGCCTTTGGCAATTCCTGTAATCTTACCGACTCACCATATTTCTGTAGCCATCAGCTCTGTTTCCTTGTCAAATCATCTCCTTCTCCTTTAATTGTCTTTTTGTCTGTGACTTGCAAGGTTCTAATTTTTACAGGGCTTCTGCACCTCTGAATACTGATGGGAAAGTTCTGCCAAGTTTGGTTTGTCAGATTTTTGTACTGAAGTTTTAATCCTTTTATGCAACTCTTCAAGGTAGATAATGCTTGGCAATTTTATTTCTGTCCAGCTTCTTACAAAATCATATCTGTGTTTATGCTCCATGTTTAAAGACTACCGCATTGAATAATGACCAGCTGCACAAGTCAAATCTACAGAAGAGATTCCATATTTGATGAGATTACTTCATTCAGCAAGATAGTTTAGCACATATCCTGTCAAGGAAGACTGGTAGTCCTAATGCCAGTGATGTGGTGCGAAGTTTTAGCCTGAACTTTTCAGGAGCTATCCATGGTGCTGAAACCCAACTCCTAAAGCAGTTCAGTGTCCTGGATAGCACCTATGAAGTTCAAACCCAAAATAGATATGCCATCAAACTGACATTGAAGCCACTGGCCGTGGCTGTATTCTGTTTCCATTATTCAAATGGTTATTGAGTAATCAAGTGATGAGATACTGGTTCAGTCATTCAATTTGTGCTCCAGAAGGATGCCTTCACATAAAGCATGTCTTGTCCTTTCTTTGAGTCTAATAGATTTCCAGCAGGCATGCCATTTAGGTTTCA
Organism: Varanus komodoensis; assembly: GCF_004798865.1. NCBI lineage: Eukaryota > Metazoa > Chordata > Lepidosauria > Squamata > Varanidae > Varanus > Varanus komodoensis. Next base: position 4,084,076 of record NW_025335761.1, read on the forward strand.
ATCTTATACCGTCTGGGAATAAGTGCTGTTATAACCTCAGTGGGACTTCTCAGCAAGTAAACATACATAAGATTGTGCTGTTGGATACTTTTAAAATACCCTCTGTGAAACACTAGTTTCTACATCAGAAACCTGCTTTTACAGGACTAGTCTGACATAAGAAGGCTTCTCAAAGATCTAATTCTATGCCTAGAATAGACTCCCACAAACCAAATGGAATTGTTTAGATTGGTAAGGGGTGAGAAGCAGTTCCCTTTACACCTTGTACAAATGACAGTTTTATTGTTCCATTGTTAAATTGCATCACTTGCCTAAAGAGGATCCATGTATCTGTTGCAGTCTTTGGAGTATAAGCTGTCTTTTTTCTTGATGTGGATTGATCCTGCAATTTTATCCAGCACTAGGTTAAGCGAGTACGTTTGACAGAAGTCCTGTGTTTTTTGTAATAGCTGCATGGTGGAGGAAGGTGAGTTTTCAATGTGATTATTTAACAAACTGTAGTTCTCTTTTTTTCCTTGTATTTGCCAGGATTGGCCAAAGACATTTTGCTCCTCAGAAAGAGCAGCAAAAGTCTACTCCTCACCCCTGGCTAAAAGCTGGTCAAATAATTTGGTGTTCAGAAGCAGAACATCTCTGTCCCTTTCCCTGCCAATAAAAATATAACAATAATAAATGAAATACCCAACAATTTGCTTTCCTTTCATGATGTCAAAAATTGATTGAGATGGTCTGCTCACTCTGTCTAAGGGTAGGACTTTTTCCTAATCATAAACACATTGCAAACATATGCAAGGCACTTCTTACCTATTCAGAGCTCCCCTAAACAGAATTTCAAGCCAGGCTTCACATGACACTGTGGGAGACGCTATTGTAAGTAATTATGGCTGTGGTTTGTTCTGTTGCCCAAACCCAAGTTTTACAAAGGTAAAACACCCCTCAGAGAATCCATAATGCTTAACCTTTGGGAAACCCACAATCCCTGGGTTCAGGCAACATGACAAACTGCATTCCCATCCTGAATATTAAAAATGGCTTCTGACATGTGCCACAACCTACTGTAACTTAAATAAGCCACAATGGGCTATCTGATCATGTGAACTGCTCCTTTTTTGTTAAGCAGGACAGATCGTTTCCTCAGCTTCTTTTAAAAGGATGCATAACTGCCACAATCTCTTTCTGCAGTTTATCTACATATTTTGACATATTCTGGTTTTCATCTCCCTTTTGTGGATATTATCAGCTTACTATACTGAAATGATTTAAAAGGAAAAAAGAGTCCCGTAGGGGGAGGGAAGGATAGCAGATGGTCTATTTTTAATCACTTGATAATTAACGCTTCCAACAATGTTGGCAGAAGACTTCACTAGTACAGTAAAATGTAGCAGCAGTGCATTAACATATTATGAAGAACAAAAAACAAGCAGTAATGGAAAGATATGACTATAGATTGATTCCGTACAGTTTCATTCAGGAGCCCCATTGGCTCCACAAGACTGTCTCCCAAGGAAGTATGCTTAGGATTGCAACCCAAAGCTGCCATGCTGAACGTGCTTACTTGGTAGCCAGTCCCATTAGTGTGGGACCTATCCGGGAGTAACCACAGATAGACTCAGGCTGTCAACCAATTGTGAATCAGCTAAAAATCAGAAGTGTTTCTATGTATGTTAAAAACAAAAAGAACCAGATTGTGGGTTGAGGAACTGCCATGGAAAAAGCTCAGGTGATCACTTGGTTGGAGGCGATGCAATCACTATGGTGGAAAGAGAGCAAGAGACTTTTTATTTATGGATGCATTAATGCAGAAGCACTCCCAGGTATGTAGAGGCCTGTTGTAGCAAACAATTAGCTTCCTTCCTCAAACTTCTTTTTCCCTCCTCTGCCAATTGCCTGGAAAGGGAAGGGACCCACAAATTCATCACATCATCATGTCTTGATGCATTTCAAAAAAGTCTAAAAACTTTTTAAGTACAATAATTCATCTAAGCAGAAAAGAGAGCCACCAAAGTAGAAAAGTAGAAGCAATTGTTAAAAGTAGGTTTTGCTCAGCTAAGTTCTGACAATTGATTTACAGTCTAAGAAATTAAAATAAGGATTATAGAGTTACTGGTAAGAGGAAGAGCAGAAGTCAGGCAAAATTGATGGAAACATATGACAAGGCCCTATTTAATTTTTTTTTTTTTATCATGTTCAGGAATCAGACTTAATGAGTATGGCTATGTTTATTCTGTTAGGTTATTCGGTTGCAGAAAAAGCTACAAAATTTATGGTGACATAAAGCCATATCCTGAGAACATCTCTTTGGCTGTGTGTGAGTGTGTTTAAAGTAAGTGTTCTAGCCTGAATGGCTTAAATTCTAGATCATATAATGACAATCAGCATGTTTATTAGGATTTGTGGAGTCAGGTTTCAGTGCCCTGCATAGTTTGTCGCCATTACTCATTAAGTGGAAAAATCAGAATATATTAATATTATACAACCTAAGGAAATCTGTGCACATTAGCTTGATTTTCAGAATGTATGCGGAATTCTACCCATATTTCTTTTGCCGCAGATACTGCTTGACCAGTGCATCTTAGTTCCCTTTCTTCACCTTTTGGAGCACATTATTATTTAGATATTGGTATTAGGAGAGCTTAATCCAGTGTAAGTTGTTAGATCAATGGTAGTCAAAGTGTATTCTAGGAAACACTGGAGTTTCTTGGTAGGTTCTTGGCTTTTCATTTCTGGGACCATCATCAGTGGCATGAAAACTTTCCAGCAAGATAGCTTGCCTACCACCAGTGATCTAACCTTGCAGTGTTGTAGCAGAAAAGGCTAGAAGGCCGTTGTGATTACAAGGTGGTATCTGGACACTCTGTCCTTGTGTCTGTTACTTTTCTGTATAGCCATTCCAGTAGGATGAGGGTTTGCATTCTTTCACTCTCTGTGTCCAGTACCAAAGAGCTCATAACATTTAGAGTTTCACATAAGAACCATATGAATTGATTTTATTTTTGGAGCATCTGAGCTTTAACCTAAATGGCAGATGCGACATAGGAAGATCACTCCGGTACCTGTAGGCCATGCTTCGGTTACTTAGAAAGCTGTTACTAAATGTGTAGATGAATTTGAACTAGATATGGCCTGGAGAACAGGTTGTTGTGGACAGTACTTTGGTTGACTTGAGGTTGCAGTTCCCTACCAGTTTGTTTTTGATTGCTTAACTACTGTGCCACAATAAAAGCATTTTGCAACTTCAGCGTGTTGAATATCATGTGTACATCAAATGGTAGCAATGCCAATTAAATCCATTTCAGTTCCAGGGTGTAACAGAACAAAATGTGGAAAAGTAAAGGGATGGAGGGGATGCTGATTACTTCTGCAAGACACTGTATACAGTTGGGGAATCTTCCTAACAGCAGAACCTAGCTGCAGAATGTTCTGTCTATCCACTTCTGTTTCTTTGAATGGTTCCTGTCAGCAGTAGAACATAAGCATTTTATTCTATACCCACTTGCCTTTATAATCTTTTTGCTGTATTCTGCTAAGAATGCTCTTTAACCTTTACCCACAAGTGTGCTTATTATCTCTAGATCTCAAAAATGAAGCACTAGCAAACAAATGGATAGCTTCGAAGTGTGCTTTCTAGTTCAGCACTGTTTCTGGATGATGGTGACATGGCTAACAGTCCTCATGACCTGACTAGGTGCCCTGAAAGTGCCCCAGAATTTTTTCCCAGCTGCAGAGAGACTCATATTCCTTGGTAGGTATATTAGAGGTAAAAGGGATCTCTGAAGGTAGAACGTGACTGGATTAGATTATGCCTTGATGCATCACCATTCCAAAGTTTTCTAGTTCTAGCTATCCAAGGAAGAGAAAGACATTTGTGTTAGCTTCTCTCAATAGATGAGAAACGACTTGAGAGAAATCAGCTATCAAAAAGTTGGTTTTCAGGTTAAACACAAACCTTTGTTTATTTCAATGTGTAAGGTACTTAGGAGGGAAAAGAATATAACATAAAATATGGCAGTACAGACAGCTTAACAAACTCATCCAGCCTCCTAACGATCTCTTCCCAGCCTCCTAACTCTCTTCAAAATCAACAGACATACATTCTGATTGTCTTACCCAGGTGATTGTTACACAGAGATTGAATACAATTACTTCTGGCCGTCATGTTTTTGTAACTACAACCCATGACTCAAGCACCCTCTTCCCACCAGGAGCAAGGGGACAGCTCAGGCATATCAAATCATGTGCCACACAGATGAACTCAACTCACTGAATTGCTAGACCTCATGGCACCTCATTGAGGCTCCTGCATTAGCTTTATCCCAGACACCTTCCATCAGTGGGATGAGAAAACTAAAGCATTAGAGACTCTGGGAGAAATGTATATATTTACTGCAAAAGGAAAAGTTTTGGACCAAGTGTTTCATTTCATGTTTTTCTCAATCCAGTCTTTGAAAGGAGTTGCACGGGTGTAGCCAGTGTAGAGTTCGAGGCTGCATGTTTTATCGTATCCCCAGCTCACTAACCCCACCAGATGCCAAGTTAACTCAGGAGATGTTTTTCCTGGCAAAGGTATTGCTGCGATCCCTCCAGTTTCAGCAGGACAAATATTGGAAAAAGCGGCAGGGTGCTTCTTGGCACAAAACATACTGTCAGTGATGCTGACCTGGATTCCACTTTCTTCATATTGCTGTTCACACAGCAGGGAGTCCACTATCTGAATGGATCCTGTACGGATAGTGTCATTCTTGTAGCTTGGATCGGCAACATCAGTCAGGATCTTCCAACCAGTGATCACTATTTGCAAGTCATCTGGAAGTGGATCAATATCACGTGTTGATGCCAGGCATATGGGCTGGACACGGCTGCTTATTTTGGCTTTGTCCAAAAGTTTCATGACAGCGATGTCAGAATCGAGCAATATAGGGTCATAGTTAGGGTGGACTATAATGGCTGAAATCTAGGAGAGAATCCAGAAATGTTAAATAACTAAACTGTAGGGATTCATTTTCAGTTTTATATGAAATACAAAATTGAAGAAATTGGAAGACATCTCTAGAAGTAATTGTCTTTTCTATTGACTCAGACGTTCTTTGAGAAGGTGCTAATAGAAGGTGACAATATTGAATAGAAATCATAGGCTGCTGCATTAGCAGTAGTTAATTCATCGATGGAAATTGGGGAGGATGTGGTAGAAGATCCAAACATGATCATTTAAACAAACCATTTAATTTATGGAGCTAAAACCCAAACTTCTGCAATAAACTTGTTTAAATTGGACAGATTTATGGGCATAATTTTGATTTCAGAGACTGAAAGAAGATAGCACAATGCATTGTACAGCCAGTGTGGTGTAGTGATTTGAGTGTTGGACCTGGCACTTCGAAGATCCAGGATAGAGTGCCCACTAGAGTGCCCAGGAAGCTTCCTAAGTGACTTTGCGCCAGTCACAGACTCTCAGCCTAACCTCCTCCACAAGGCTGTTGATGTGAGCAGAGGAGAAACTTGTAAGCCTCTTTGAATTTCTTGCAAGAAGTGGGATATAAATGTAATGTGGGGATGATGATGATGATGATGATGGGAGGGCAAAAATTATGCATTTGCAAGGAGCATTTCAGTATGTGACAACTAGATACTTTCTCTTAAAACACATGAAAGTTAGGATTGTGTAAGACTCTGTGATCGTAATAAAGAGACTGATCACAGGAATGAAGATGTATAGGGAGTCCAGTAATACATGAGTTTTCTCATAATAAAAAATGGCTATCAAATGCCCTAAAACATTGATTTAGATCGCAATACTATAAATGTTTACACAGAATAAAAGGCCTACAACCTCAAGTCATGCTGTCTGGGCATGGTGGGAGTTGTAGGCCTTTTTTCTATCTAAACATGCATTCACCTTAATGAATTATAGTGATGTATTGATGCCTTCCCATAAATCCATTCACATTCCTGTGAGTACTGAAAGAAACTTATAGCAGAGCTGGCCAGGAACAGCACCAACTGCACCCTAAATTACCTTTTAAGCTTCCAAATTGTTATCTCCCCCGCCCCCCCCCAGCTGAAATCAGTAAATGAATTCATGCCAGTGGTATACTGGATATAAGCCCTCCTTTCATATTTTAATTACTAGTTAGCATTAGCTGGCGTACTTCTTAGCAATCTCATCCTGAGACACCAAGAATGAGGAGACTAAAGTAGTGCATGAAAAATTCTAGTATATAGAATAATAGAAATATATACTGTCATTATCTTTCCAACAGTGAACACAGATAAAGACCTTTTATTGAGAGATTTGATTTCAAAATAATTTCAAAAAGAAAATGTTTGAGACTCTAATCTTAAACCCACTTACTAAGCCTCATTCCAGTTTTTTTCATACTTAAGTATGTCCCTAGGCTTGCAGTGCCCAAGTCCCCTTTTCATACCGGGAACCCTGAAATGAGGCCAGTATTTTCCTTGGTATCCAACTGCACATCCTCAATATCTTAGTGCCGGAACAACTTACCCGTAAGTTCTGTACCGTCTTCTCATCTCTGTCCTCATCTCTGTAGAACTTGCCCAGAACGACTTTGATGTCTGCTGTTTTGAGAACAGTGACCTTTCCCAGATTCGTGACACAGTGAGCTGCCACAACTACGGTGCGCTCATTCAGCAGGGCCCCACTGCAAATCAGGATCCATGCACCCTTTCTGTGGCTGGGGACCTTCACCCCATTGGGTCTCCTGTAGATGGCAGCTTGCCAGGGCCATCTGGCTGTGGATGGTTTCTGAAGAGCTGTATTTTCCATCTTTCCACAGACTGCCAAAGATACAAGAAAAATAAGCTTCTTTTATCTTTAGAAACCATCTGAGATCCAAATTCGAAGTTCATCTAGGAGCCCAACTGTTCCAATTACAAAAGAAAATTTGTAATATCTAAATACTATCTAATGGATTTTCTAAATCGTATCCAATTCTAAATCCTGTAAGATTATACTTCACTTTGGAGGCAATTTTATAATTGCCCTAATGAAATAGCGGTGAATACCAAGAAGAATCAGGTTATAGTTTTAAGAAGCAGTCTAAAGAATTAGGGGCCCTGGGTTTGCCAAGAAGCCGAGGAGATGCTTCACAGCTGTGCACACGCAAAGAGGTTTCCCCCTTCATGGTAGGATTGCAATGGAAGCTATTGACTGTGTCGGTTCTCCAAACACATTCTAGTTCTTCCTTGACTGAAGTGGGGCCTCCAACCTTCATGCTGATGGGTATTCTACCAGTATACAAATATAAATCACTGTAAACTCAGTTGCCATATATAATCCAGGAGGTATAGAAATAGTCATGAAAGACAATGCTGTTGGTGAATTCCTTTGTGAACTCGGTTGTTTCAGGGATCCCTGTAGCCAACCTTACACACAGTAAGGCTCCTGCTAAAGCATCCTTGATTTCTATGGGAGATATTAGCACATGCCCTATTTCTCATAAGAAGATGAATGAGAATTAAAGCTTTTGCATTTTGGCTGGATTGTGGTCATTGTTATTCTTGTAAGAGGCTGTGGCAGCCATCTCTGCCAGCACTCCTCCTCCTCCTCCTCCTCCTCCCTCTTCCTGTTAATATATGAATTTTTTTTTTGTATTTTTTGTGAGCCGCCCCAAGGCTTTATTGCGATGGGGGCAGAATAGAAATGTTTTAAATAAATAAATATATGCTTATTGGTTGTTAGTGATGAGTGTTGCCATTGACTGGCCAGAATTCACACTCACTGTTAGTGGTCTATACTCATGAGGATTCAAAAGATATAAATCCTTCAAATCTCATCCAGCAGTTTCCAGAAGGATCTGAAAAATTCAGAGTGGACTCCTCACCTACTAGTCCCCATAGCTTTTGCAAGGAGGAGCTGCTGTTTCATGCCATTATGTCATTTCCTGGCAGAAAGAAAGATTTCTAGTTTCCTCTGCCTTCAAGCCAGAGAAATATAAATCCTTTTCCTTCAAAATAAAGGAAGCTACAAATCCTGTGCTCACTAAAATGAAATGACTGTCCTGTGCATGATCATAAGTATCATTAGTATGGGATTTTATTAATTGTTGTATTTTTGGAAGGGCATCACTCCAGAAATACAGTTAATATTTCCATTTTCAATATTTCTAATTTTTAATATTTTAATATAATTTTCTCTTAATATTTTGGCTTGTCCGACTCCCAGTGAATCCTCTCCAGAGCCAGTGAATTTTTCTTCATTAATAAAGGGAATTCCCATTTGGATTCTGAGATGGTGTGGGTAGCGGAACAGATCAGGCTTATTAGCTGTGAGGTAGAAATGAATCCCATTCTGAGAGAAATTTGGATGAGTCTGGTCACAATGGGTTGAAGCATTCATATTAGTATTGCAAATTTTCCCAATCTGAATTCTGCCCCTATGTGAACTTGTAAAGTCACTGTAAAGTTACTATTTTATATTTTTGGATAAAGGTATTCGAGGGGCACCTCTCCTTTTGTACGTAAAATCAGATCCAGATGTATCAAACTTTAAAAAAATAAATTGAGATCAATCTTAAATCATCACACAAGGAGTAGAACAAAGTTGTGTAACAGAAGATTGATTGGCAAGAACTCGTCATTGCAACCAAATGATCAGGTCTACTCTTCACATGGGTAATTTGCACAACATGCTTTCTAATTCTAGGAAAATATTTTGGGAACAGTAGTACTGCCAGATATGCCCGGGGCAACACTAAGCAAGTTTTGACATAAGTGGGTAACAAGCTGTTTGGGCTTGTGTGCTTATGCATATATCAGCCTTTCCCAGCCTTGTGCTTGCCAGATACATTTGGACTGCAACACCCAGAATTCCCAGTCAATGGCCCTGCTGGATGGGAATTCTGGGAGTTGTGGTCCAAATCCCTCTGAAGGCCTCCAGGTTGGGGAAGGTTGGGATATTTTATTTAGGTTGCAATCCTATGCATGTCTAGTCAGGAAAAAGTCCTTCATCTCTACCATGGCTGGCTGGAGAATGCTGGGAGTTTTAGAACATTTTTCTGCCTGAGCATGCTAAGGATTGCACCTTTGTTCATTTTCCTGACATCATGACTCTTATTCATTCATTTCTCTTATTTTGTCAGGCTGGGATTGTGATAGAAGGTTGTACTCAAATTGTCCGGAGCTCAAAAATCCATTTGCCCATCAAGCTTCACATAAAGAATTGGATGTGGCAAACCCGGCAAAGTCAATAGTACATGCCAGAAATTCTAGATAACAGCTACTCCGATATAAGTGCGACTGATTTCAATGGGATTTACTCCCAAGTAAAGGTGTATAGGATTGCCTCCTAAGAATATAAGCTGAGAATACATTGGTTACATACATTTAGCTTTAATTTAGCTTGGTTATATAAATTCAGCTGTAATTTAGTAGGCAACATTAGAGTCCTTGATGTTCTTGCAGTCTCCACTCCTTCCCCAGGCTGGATTTCTACGATCTTGCTTGAACACTTACATGAATTACCTACACTATTTTAAGGTATTTATTGTTAAGGTTACTAGTGCAGGATGGTTAGGACAAATTCAGCATGTTAATAACAACCTTATTATTGTGGATACTGGTAATTTTTCAACTACTTTCTCACTTGGAATGCATGAAGGGGCCCTCCCACTCCATTTTCCTGTTTTCAGACAGGTTCTCCGGCTGCTTCCCAGACGTCGGTAGAAGGGGGAAATGCAATCGTACTGAAGCTGGGTGTGAAGATGCTGGAAGCCTGGAGGCAGTTCTCCAAATGGTAGTGATGCCTTTTTGGTTGGGTAGACTTCCAATTTCTGCTTGCTAAAGGCAGATGAATAGAGCTGATGCAAAGGGGTCTCCCTGTTTCGATACAGAAAGAATATGGAAACATAAGCAACAAGCCAAAAATTGCCACTACGGTGTCTTTATAACAGCTGGGTCAAAGCACCATGTAAGACAGTTCTGGAGTTCAATCAATCAGTGGTCTAGCAGTACAATCTAGAAAACCTTTAAATAAGCTTACCACCATACTGAAGTTAATGTTGTCCTTGTAGCCAATTTATTTCACTGCCCAGAATTCAGCTAAGAACCAGATGTGCTTATGGGTAGAATCCTTGAAATGTCTTATACCTGCATGACTGGCTGGGGAATGCTGGAAGTTGTGAGACTTCTTTCTGCCTAAGCATGCATAAGATCGCATCCTAAGCTATCGATTGCAGTGGGTTCAGGCATGCTAGATTGTGGCTAGCAGATGTTAGTTACTCAGCACAGACCCTTAAAGTTGCAACTACTCAACACTTCTCTGCCCCAGTATACATAAGGAGCAGTTGTAGCTCAGTGGAAGAGCATGCTTGGGCATGCAGATGCTTCTTGCTCCAGTTCATCCTCTCATCCCTGAAAAAAGATATTGGATCTCAGGGCTGGGAAAGCCCTTTGCGGGATGTCTTGAAGATTCATTGCTAGTCAGAGCAGAATTTGTGTGGTTATATGAAACAATGGCCTGACTCACTATATTTCAAAATGCAGTTGTAAATTATATGACTGTTATTTTCACAAAATCAATATTGTCTCCATTCACAAAAGGCTCACTGAGAAATTACACTGGAAGCAGCTGTCAACATAATTAAGAGCTCTTCTTATAAGAAATCCAAGCGGCAACAGCATTAATATTTCTCTTAGGTGTACACAGGATGCACACACTAAATCACAAAGCAGCGAGTTACCTTTCAGGTTTCACAGAGCTCTTCCTCAGTCTCAGTGTTGGAGATGACCATGTAGGGGGAGAGATATGAGGGAGACTCTGCTTGTTCTCGGCATAAGAAAATTGTGCTTCATCTGCCTCTTTTCTCTGATCACATTTATAATAGGTGCAATAGCAGGCTGAACTAACGCTCGGCAGTACTGTGATTATCAATAAAGAAATGCAGTTGCAGTATCGACATGAGTCTATCATGTTGGAAACAATTCCAAAACACCAGAACAGAAGAAACAGGTTTATATCAAGCAGACATCAGTCCATCTAACTCAATACTTTCTACACTGATTGGCTGTGGGTTGTCCAGGTTTTTGGCTATCATCACAGCAGTGCTGAAATTTACACTGCAGCTTTCTGCAACTTCGTAGTTTAAAACATATGGAGGGCACAACCCCAGAATTCCTGACTTTTGGCCATGCAGGATGGGGCTGGTAAGAATTGAAGTCCAAAGATCCAGAGATCGCCAGGTTGAAGAAGGCTGTTGTATGGTATCAGACTTAACCTGAGCATGCCTGTTACTGTCACTTCTTGCAAATCCCTTAGAAGATCCTTTCATGTGTAAAGTTTCACTCATTCAGTAGCAGCAGGTTTATCTGCAGGCCAGAACATTCTTTAGGCATGAATGCCTCAACTGTTGAATTTTTTGTGTCAGTGCTGACTAGTGTAGTATCTGTCTGTTGGACCATCTCTGGGCAGGTGTTATCTTCAGGCTGACTCTATCTGCTTGGGTACCTGCTTAGATGGATGACACCCATTGGACTAACAATCATTACTTATGGAACATGAGCGCACTTCAGACCAAGTGTTTCACAGGATGATTGCCCAGCCAAGTTGAGCCACATAGGAAAAAAGCCAGAACAGTTCTTGTTGTAATTGTAGGTAAGGCATTGCAGTCTTACCTTGACTGAACCTGCATTGGAAGTACTTTTTGCCTCACCAGGTCAGAGATCTTTGGCTCTCTGCAAGCTAGAAAAAAAATGCAATGTTTTACAATTCTTTTCCATGCTCAAACATTATGATCCCTATCCCTGTCCATTTTTCCCTCTGGCACTAAGCAGTATACTGAAGAATAACTTCTTTTTGTTTCCCGGTGAGCTATATATATAAAACTAACAGTGCAAATGCCTACTCAGAAGTCAGTCCCACTGGGCCAGATGAAAGGTACATCCAATTAAGTGGGCATAGTCTCTTTTTCTTTTTATTGCTTGCTTGCTTTTATATACCATTCAATAGCCATATATGGCTCTCAGAACAGTTTACAGAAAAGCCACTGTGGTCTGGCTGCAGTTAATTCCCAATGAAACAAATGGAACAGAAGAGACTAGGAAGGCCATCAAGTCCAACCCCCTGCTAGTGCAAGATGCTAACTTCATGTTAATGTCCATTAGATCGAAGGGCAAGTAACCTATTCTGGATCCAACCAATGATATGTTTTTGTGAGTGTTTCAGGACTACTTTTATTAAGAACACGAGATCTCCTCACTAAGAAAAGTTTAAATAGCTACTATATAACTCATCTTTCTTTCACAGTTCTCTAAAGCTCGGGGAAGGACAAATAAATTGCAGAAGAATAATTGGACTTTCCAAACTAAAATAAGCTAGCTCCAGTCTGTTATCAATCCAAACATATTTTACAGAAATACAGTCCATAAGCTTGGTTTTGCAGTTCGTTATTGTTAGCATTTTTGTTAACATTTCTAGTATGATGCTAAATTTGATCACTTATTGATGGGCATTCCCCCCCCCCCTTCAACTTCTCTCTTGATTTGATCCATTAAATTAGCTCTTTTTAGCAGAAAGTTGGGGGAAGCAAAGTGACATGATGCTTTAGGGTATTTCCTTCTGCAATATCAGAAAGCTCAGGGGATGGAAACCAGAAGGCATTAGACCCTTTGACTTAATCTTGCAGGCAGGGAGGCAGGCTGGACCTTACAGGCACAAAAGCCAGTTCCAGAAGGTGAATAAATGCAGGAAATGCTACCTTTTGTTCAAACCATCATCAGCCCTAACCTAAAAGCTTCTATAGTCTACCTGCTCAGTGGAAACTAATGAGCTGCCTTAATGTCTGTGAAGCCTCAAAAAATATCACCACCCAGGGAACCATCTTATACCTGCAGCCCTAAGTGGTCCACCATGTAAGAAAACAGAACATAGAAGAGTCTCATGTTTAGATCTGGGCATAAAGGTCTGGCAGAAAGAAAATTTGTTGACATTTCCTTTCAGGTTTGTAACACCAAACCGAGAAACACACCTCTGCTGGATTCGCTACTAACTTCTTTCCCTAAATCCAGCTCATCAGGGCACCTGGCAAAGCTGTGTGCCTCTTCCTCAGTTGCCAGTTGGCCCTTCTTAGAAAATAACTTCAGCCATAAAACAAACTATAAAACAAGGCTAGGTAGTTTTGTTTTGATTTAAAAAACAAGAGATTCTAAATTACCTTTTATGCAAATTGGCTGTTTCCCTGTCCATTCTCCATTTTCCTGACAGGTTCTTTGTTCATTACCACTGAGAACATAGGAGTTATTGCAAAAGAATGTAATGACTGTTCCAATTTTTGCATAACGGCCATTCATCAGCGCAGCATCTTCCATCATTTTTCTGTACCCATTGAGTGGAGCACCAGGATCAGAACAGTTTCTGTCTTCTGTGACTACTGGAGGTGGATGGGTGGGGGTGTTATATAATTGTGTTAAGCAGAAAGTATTAAGAGAGCATTATATTATATTATCCAATAATTTGTGTATTAATTGAATACAGCCATGCATAGGGCAAGCATTCAAAAAGCAACCTTAAATGCCAACTAACTCTACAGGCATATGTGAACTATAACTGCATTGACGGAAAAGAGTAATTTTGAGTAGTAATATTTTATTGGAACATTACATTCACAAGTCATATAAAGCAAGTGATAAGCTCCATCTGGATTTTAATACTTTGTCTTACAACATACTTCTGTAAACCAAAGATCTGACTGCCTAAACTTAAAAGGCATTTTATTCTAGTTCATACAGAAAACTGCACTGCCACAAAACTGTCTTTTCATTTGTTATTGATTGATTGGCAGAAGTTATGTGGAACCATTCCTGCCAAAGATGCTGAAGATCTGGGGTGGAGAAAGAAGCAAAATCCAGAAGCAACTAGTTATAATAGCTTAAATCCTGAAGTGCCCACTGTGGCCTGAGCTCTTCTGTGGGCCTTTAGTCAAAAAGCAATTCTCAAAATGTGTGTTCCTACTCTGCTCCCCACTCCCAGTGAGAATCTGAAGCTCCAGTCACAGGAAGAGAAGGAAATGGTTTTTGCTGATCATCCTTTGCTCCTGCTATATACTGGAGCATTTCACAGTGGGGAGCATGGAGGACTGCGAGGAAAAGGACAATGGGCAAAACAACCTTTCCCACTCCATTGGTGGGCGCTGGTAAAGGCATTTCCATGCTTATGGCTGCTTCAAAATCAACCCAGTCTTTCTTACTGTGACATACCCACAGCTCAAGCTTACAGAACATTGGTTAAAAGGGAATTTGGGAGGCAAATATAGCTGGTTTTGTCCTGCTCTACTAGAAGGTTTTTTCCAGTTGTCATGTAAGTTTGAGTGCGACTAATGGTAAGTATCAAATCACAGAATCATAGAATAGTAGAGTTGGAAGGGGCCATGCAGGCCACTGAGTCCAACCCCCTGCTGTTGCAGGACACCATGTTACACCCTCCCACTCAGATGGCTGTCCAGGTTCCTTTTGAATGTCTCCAGTGTGGGAGAGCCCACCACTTCTCCAGGCAGTGGGTTCCACTGTCGTATTGCTCTGACAGCGAGGAAGCTTTTCCTGATATCTAGCCTGAATCTGGGTTGTCACAACTTGAATTGATTATTCCATGTCCTACATTCTGGCATCATCAAGAAGAGATCTTGACCTTTCTCTTTGTGACAGTCTTTGAGGTGTATCATGTCCCCCTTCAGCCTTCTCAAGGCTGAACATGCCCTGTTCTCTCAGCCTCTCCTCATAGGGCAGTGTTTCCAAAACATGGATGATTTTTGCTGCCCTTCTCTGGACCCTTTCTCATTTTCCTGCATCTTTCTTAAATCTTGGTGCCCAGAACTAGACACAGTATTCCAGATGAGGTCTGACCTGTATAATCATTAAGGGAATAATCCCATGAACGTTTAGACAGAAAAGGCCTCCAAGTTCCAGCATGCCCCACCCAGCACGTCTAAATATGACAGGATTGCACCTTTAAAGAGGTCCCAGATGCAGAAGTCTCTGTCCCAATTCTGGGCTCTGGCTCTGAGACAAGCCCTGGAAAGCTACAGCCCTGTCCAAGCTCTGCCCCTTACTTCTAGAAAGTTGTGCTCCCCTTGTAGCAGGCAGCCAGTTACCTCCAAGTGCAACTCTAGTTTTTGCTCCCCTGAAAGAAAGAGAGAGTGGCAAGCAGAGCTGTTTTCATTTCTCTCCCTGGCTACTCACGTTCTCAGCTGGGAGAGACAAAATTAGAGAAAAGCAACTGCTGCAGTATCCAAAGCTGAGAGCATCACATGAAGATATTTCCTCATGTCTCAGCAAAGACAGGTTAAGACTTTCCAAGGAGCAACAGGTCATAGCAAGAGTCCACAGCTCTCCAGTTTTGGGGGAGCAGAGCAAAGGGCATGAACTGGAAGGCAGTCTTCCAGGTGGTGATGCCAAGGCAGCTCCAGAGAGGCTTCCATTCAGATGACTCTTCAACAGCAAGGAGCAATCTTATGATATCCTAAAACTAAAGAGTGATCACTAAAAGGAATGTTAGAATCAAATGTCGTTGCTGTATGTTAGTCCCATTGCTTTCTTTAAAGGAACACACCATGGTTGAAAAACAATAATAAATGTAAAGTGTCCTTACCGCATTCAGGATGGTGTATTGACCAGCTCCCATTCAGCTGACAGTAGGCAACACGACTGCCTTTTAAGGTGTAACCTGCGTTGCATTTGAAGTAAACCTGGGCCCCGTATTTAAAGTCATCTCCTTCCACAAAACCATGAGCAGGAGCACCTGGAGTCCTACACATCACCACTGACAGTTCAGATATTTCAAAAAAATCCACTTTATTACAAAAACAGGACTGCTTTAGGTTGATTCTTTACTTAGAATGTAACAAAACTATTAAAAAAGAAGAGTTACAGGAAACAAAAAAAATCAAAATAATGAGACTAATAAGTACATTGATATTTTTAAAGCATAAAACTGATCTACCAACTCTTGGTACATCTTAAATATTAGCATTTAGCTCACTGTGTTAGTCACTGGATTAAAAGTATAATTAAGTACACATGTATTTGCAGTACTGAGTCCCAGTTTTGCTATAGTTAACATGCTCTGTTTTCAGTGAAATGCCAGGGACCACTTGCCAGCATCAAAGATCTATATAATTGGAGCTAGAACTAAGTTCATGGCCTTTGTGACCCTGAGATAGAAAAGTAACTTTAAAACTGTAAGTAATACACTCAGACTAAGTGCTCCTCTTTGAAGTCCTATTCATTGCAGTCATACAGTTATTCAAATAAATTGTTCTCCAATTGAAATGATGAGATTATGTGACTTATTTTGGCTGGACTGTACCCATATCTTGCATTCAAATGTTTACTGAGTAGGAACTTCAAATACTCATCCACCCTTACTTTTGCTAGGCAAATAAAGCCTTCTCCAAGGCTGGGCTAAAGTATCCCAATGACATGTAAGCAACATGAATAATCCTCAGGTTTAGAAGATCAAGTTTCACACAGGTGGGATAACATAAGTAAACATTTCTTATTCTGTCTGCCCATAATCATATCAGAATATCCCATAATGAAAGGACTTTATTCTACAGTGGAATGGGATGCCCTTCTCAATCAAAACACAAGCACAGCTTTCATTTACTTCATGTCTGTACCTCCCAATAGCCAAAGCTCTCCGAACAGCTCATAAAAATTACAAAGTAAAAACATAACATAAAAAGTTCAACATGCTAAATCACTAAACAATTTAAAACATCTAAAACCCAGTTACAATAACATATTGAGAA
Source organism: Varanus komodoensis (assembly GCF_004798865.1). Lineage (NCBI taxonomy): Eukaryota > Metazoa > Chordata > Lepidosauria > Squamata > Varanidae > Varanus > Varanus komodoensis. The sequence goes on from NW_025335761.1 coordinate 4,100,833, forward strand.
CAGGTGAAAAAACAGCTGACATTCAAAATCACATTATGCATCATCAAATGCCTGTGAGTAGAGGACAGTATTTAACAGGTGCTGAAAAGATATCACTGGCACTGGCAGACCTGAGTGGAAAGAGCATTCCACAGGTGATGGACTACCACTGAGAGGGCTCCCCAACTCCTTGTTGCCATCTCTCAAGCCTTTAGTAGAAAGCCTCAGGTGATGGGCATAGCATACGGTAGGTTCATAATGGAACACAGGCTCCATCAGGTCCAAAGCCATGCAAGGTTTTACAGATCCAAACCAATACCTCAAATTAGGCTAAGAAACACTGCATGCAACTGGGCCAGGATTGGTGTTCTGATCTCCCAGACCATTCCATCAATGTGACCACCAAATTTTACACAAATGGTCAACCATCTTCAAGTTATCCCTATGTTAAGCACATTGCAGTAGTTTAATCTGGATATATCCAGAGTAGCAACTATGGAGGCCAGGTCCCTCATGTTCAATAGGACATAGATAGACCATGAACCCAAGCTGGTAGAAGGCACTCAGTGCTACTGTGGCCACCTAATTCCTACACGACAGTGATGACTCCCAAAGAACCCCAGAACTATAAAGCTGCTGTTTCAGATTGGTTGGACTCTCCCCTCTTAACTATTTTTTAATAATGCTTCTAATATTCCACACATGGTATTTCATAGAATGAGCATACATGCACATGTACATATTGGTAACTAGATCAGAAGTAGGAAGCCTGATGTTCTGGACTCCAGATGTTTTGGAGTACAATTCCCCATCAACCTTAGTTGGCATGGACACTGGACAGAGATTATGGGCACTATGGCCCACAACGTTTGGAAAGCACTGGGTTGCCTATCCTTGATCTAGATCATAGGCACCTAGAAAGAACAAATGTTTGGCTCCTTCTAAGAAGAGATATCTAAAGGTACATTTTTAAAAGGAACCAAGTTAGTTGTTGCCCCCAAGAGACTACTATATTCCACCATAATGGTACAAACTAATTTTTCTCCTGGGTCCTGTACAGACTCTAATCACCTGCTGGCATTCTTCCCTGAGCTCTTTGCACTTCATTATTCTTATTTTTGGAAGCATGATTCAATTCCTTTATGGTCCAATATTCTTCCAACTGAAATCTCCCTTCCCTTCCCTTCCTACTGTTTAAGCTACAATTTTTGATAGTTCTGAATAATACCTGGTTCCAACACAGTCTCATTCTTGGCACAAGAATAGATAGCTATCCATTTCTATCTTTAGTTACAATTCTCATGCCATTTCTTTGAGCTTCCTCACTGCTGAAATTATTCCACTGCTGGTGGAGCTATTGATTAAATGATTTCAGCTCAAAAGGAACTTATGGCCCCAACTCAGTGAGTGCTATTACCACAAGCTATTTTGCAAGGGGTTCAGTTGACTCACGACTATAGACTTATTCAGTTTACTAAGAGTTTCTCTAATACAAATAATTCACATATATAATATTTTCTAGACCTCCCTATCATAAATGATTAATACCTTTGATTTATTGAATTATGTATGCCTTCAATTCCAACCAAAATCAGAGGCTGGGCGTCAAATATTGCTCTAAGACTGGGACATAATAACTAAGTGTATGCACCAAGCACCTTTCTCTGGGATCAGATGGTAGACCTCTGTCTCTTCTTTATACATGGGAAATTTAAAGTTGCTTGCTTGCTTGCTTTTTGTATGTATGTATGAATGAATGTATGTGCAGACAAACTATCTTCCCTTCTGCTCCCACCGAAATGTACACTAACAGATGGTCTTACTTTGCTTTTGGATGCTTCAGGGGGATCCTGCTTTCCCTCAAGGAGTGTTACAATCTCTCTGAATTAGCCCAATCTGACTCAAATTCAAGATTCCGCCCTATCTGATGCAGATTGCTGACCATAAGAACAGCAGAAAGGACCTGTGCAAAAAGAAGCCCCTGCTATGCAAAGCAAGGCAGATCTGGTACTGAGGACCATGGCATGTGAAGGATGTTTCCCAATTTATTTGTTAGTGCAGGATCATTTCCATGTAGTCAAAGAAACAAACCCCCATACCAACTTGGAGAAATTAGTTAAACTTTAGTTAGCTACATTAATTTCAGTGGGATTTTAAACATGGAGAGCTTTTCCTGGACAACTTTCAGGCAATTGCTGCCTTGATCTGTTGTGCTGGGCCCATTAGCTATCCAGGCATAACCGTTCATACACTAGAACCAGCTTCACCAGATGTTGTTCCATCACTGCACTGTCAAATGTGACAAATGCAGATGTGTCCACTTCATGGCACTTGTTAGGCTGGACAGGGAGCAGAAAATGGGGCAGAACAGGCTTGCTGTTACCTGGGGCAAATGCGAACGCTGCAACAGCTTTCCACCCAGTAAAATGGGAGCAGCAAAGTTGTCTTGTAACCTATTTTACTCCCTTTCCTTCTCCCGCAGCATTTCATGCGGTTTCTCTACTGCTGTATCCATTTATCTCATCCCTGCTTTGTGCATGAAAAGCTCTGAAGCTGGTTTTGAAAGGAAGGTTAGTACCTTGAACGCTTTGTAGGAGCGATTCTTTTCATTATGTTCATGGTTGCCTGTCAGGTGAGTGAATCTGATTGATTCCCCACCACCCCCAAATTCCACAGTGCATTCAATTGAGTTTTCACCTAGGACAAGCACCCTTGAAAGATATATTTTTAAAATGCCTTTTCAAACTCTCCCCTGCCTATTTCACCTTTTCAGTCATCTCTGATGCTGTGTCTTGAAAGAGGTTTCAGAGAGAGAAGGGAGGAGTGGGAACATTCTGTAAAGATCTGTACTGACATACATACTCCAACAAAAGAAGGCACTCTTGAATCCCATGGAAATAAACACTGAATTGTGAATATTGAGTTGGCAACAATGGAAGAGTGACCTCGATGGATAATGTCTTACCCAGTGCAGCTAGAAATTAGAAGTGTGCAATGATTGCTAAGAAAAGCAATAAAAGAAGAACGAAAGGGGCAATTTAACCAGTATTTAACACTTTGAAGTTCCAGTGGATTGGATTCTAACTTGGCCATACTTATACCCACTGAAATTGATGGACCTTAAATTACCAGTCCTGTTGATTTCAGCTGATTTCAGTTCATACTCTGGTATGGCTATGTCTTGATTCAGCCCATTGATTTCAAAGAGAAAAGGTTCATTTTCCCATTAAAATGTGTTTAGTATTGCTTGGATTGAATGGGAGTGGATCCTAACTTTCCTTCCATGAACAGAGCAGTGTTCACATTCACAAAACAGGACTTCCTCACTTTGCCCTTCCTTTGGTGGCCCCCAGATACTAGCTTTTGAGAGCTTTGCTTTTGAGAGGGACCTTGGAAATGTTACAGGATCTGGGTTAGAGAACTGCAGGTTGGAGTGGTAAAGTGGCAGAAATCCCCTTAAAGCAGGGGTCTCAAACTCGCGGGCCAATTGCCGGGACGGGCACGGCACGGGGAGGGGCTCTGCGGCCTTCAAAGTGCCAGCGGCGCCCAGGCCGGCCGCGGGATGAGCGGCCCACCACCACCGCGGTGGTGGAATACTTGATGTGGCCCAGCCTCACCCAGACTCTACTTCCAGCGGCCCCCAGGTAAGTTGAGTTTGAGACCCCTGCCTTAAAGGATTTGAAGAATAATTTGGGATCTCAGTCATTTCTTTAATGCCGAGGTAAAGACAAAGAGGCATGAGCATTTTCACCTCTGCAAAACATATCCTAGGTTCGGGTGATATTTTCCATTCCTGCAGATAGGATTACACCACTGCTTGCAAAGGGTGTTAGGAAGCACATATTCATGGTCCAGGCAAAAGGTCCAGTGTGCCTTGACTACTTGGAGTAAAATCTAGATGTAACCAGAGCAAAGTTCTCTTTACCTGTGCCAGCTTCCTAATTCCTGAAAGAAAGAATTCGTGGTTCAACCTGACACAGCTTCAAGCATTTCCGGTAAAGCTGGGACTGTAATCTAATCACATAGTCAGAAAAGGAGATGTGATATTACATAGGTCTCCAAGTTGTGTAACAAGTTTGTGAATCGTATATACCAGGTTTGATATAATCCTTGCCCTCTTCTATCGATATCTGCCTCATGTGAACTATATTTAAAGTTCCCAATGTTCTAGGGATATATTTAGAACTCAAAGACAATCTAGAATAAATGAAGACAGAGCAGCTGAATTTTTAAGTTCAATATTCCACTATTAGTAACACAGAGCAGATTTTCATCCCTCCCCACCCTTTCAATTACTTCTGGGTGACATTCCTCATTTTTGAATAATTTGCCATTTAGAAATAGTTTCTGTATTCAATCTGCTACAGAAAAAATTGGATTACCTAGTTAAGCCACATTTTTCTCCCTTGAACATTTTCTTATTAATCCTTTCCAAATCCTGACTGCTCTTTGCACATGTTCCATTTCTTCCCTGCATAAATAATCCTTTCCCTCCATTATTCACTGCTAAATAATATATAGGTTAATCTCATTCTCCCACATCTCATCTATAATACATCCTACAGCCAGATAATAATGCTTTGCCTTTAGTAGGACCACAGATGTCATTATTCACCTCAAATACCATGAGACTATAAAAATAGGGACAATTTGAGGAATTTGATCTTTGTAAATTCCAGTATGAACAAACCCATCCATAAAGTGTCACATTATTCTTTGGATGTTCCAAAAGTGCTTTCAGATTAAAAAAACCCCAAAATACATTTAAACTATAGTTTGGGTGCAATATATATGATTGAAAATACATATTTAAGTGTATTTTTGTGCATATACTTTTTAATGCACAGATTCATGAGGAAATGTTAACTTATGGGTAAGTATTTATGTGAAAGTGAAATGGATTGGAAATGCCATGATCTATCCCAAACCGTGAATCACTTCTGTGCTTTCCTGCGGCTAATTAGTTTTTAAGCAAGTGATTAATTCTCAAGAAAGCTGAGCTGTAGGTGGTGTTTCTCAAGATTCTTCACCATTATCTGATATCGTTATCCTCCTATCTATCCACTACTCTACACTACTACAGAGCAAACCATTCATTGTTCTGGGGTCAAGGTTTTTCACAAGGGTAACTTCTACAAAGCCTAACTCCTTTAAAGGTTTTAGGGCAGCTCAATTGCATTATGCTCCATGTTGGCAGTGACAAGCAGCTGCCAAGAGACTGACTGATTTACATAACTGTTCGAAGGTAATCTAGTGCAATCATTCTTGACTCAGCACTGAGTGAAGATGCAGAGTAACATTTGTCCAACCATTCTCCTCATCTTAGTTTTTAAATTTAGATTTTTAAAAATCGTTCCAGACAGTTTATTACTATCTGCCTGCCTGCCTGTCTATCTGTCCATCCATCCATCTGTGCCAATCAGATGAGCACTGTTGCATTTTGCATCACGTATCCATGTTAACTTTTCAAAAAAATAATTTTCCTCTGGTTCAATGATTTAACCTGAATACCAATTTTGATGAAAGCTGGTATAAAAAGATTTTAAATAACTAAAGAAATACCCATCTGGTACCAGGCTCCAAAGGAGCTTGGTCATACCATATTTTGTGGGAAATACATTTTTTCTTGTGTTTTCAGCACTAAACATTTTTTTTTGCCTCTGACCATGAACAGAAAATTGAATCTTAGGGTGATGGTTAACCCTCTTGATATACTTTCATTGGTGGATTTAGAGCCCTATTTTTGTACCCTTTTATGAGCAAAGCATCTTTTTTGCAGTTATCCCACCAGGCAGGAATAATTAGAATAAAGCAATGATGTAATCCCAGCAGCAATGAAAATCTTTTCATGCCTTTCCAGCCAAGTGGAACCCACCCTGATGTTTTCCAGCTCCATGCTCCTGTGAATGAGACAGTAACCATGCAAAAGCATGCTTGGGTCAGCCACTGTGATGTATTCATCCGGAGGCAATTTGGAGGCTGTTGCTTACAACTAGCCACTTGATCTTTATCAGCATTGTTCCAATCCCTTAGAAATCTGTGTCTTTGGATACAACCTTTCCAGTTATTTAGTTAACCCATTTAATTATAAAACTGAACTGGTTCCAGTACAAAGTTGGGCTGAATGGAAGTTACAAATATCCCCATTATTCTCTATGTTTCTAACATTAATACTGTGGACATGTTCCAAAAATTTTCCTTTGTTAAGTGCACCTTGAATACCACGGTACATAAAAATCTGTACAAAAAAGTACGACTAAATTAGGAGCAACACTTTCCATCACCATCACCACCACCCCTATCTGAATCCTGCCCTTTCTTCCACTGAGCTTAAGGTAGCCTTCCAATGAGTATTCCTACTGTCCCAGTAGGATGTAACTCTGGTTCAGGGATCAGGAGTGCCCAGGGCATCAATCAGATCGGACATACGTCACTTGTTCATAGACATAGGACACAGCATATAGGAATATCTTTCTCCCTTTTTTCATATGCTGTGTGATGTAGAGGACCCGGGTTTAAAAGCCCAGTCAGCCATAAAACTCACTGGTTGTATTCACACAACATGGCAAGCAGCCCCGCATTGTTACCATGGTTCATGACCTTTTTACCATGATCTACCCAACAGACGATCAAGTAATTTCTGTGTTATTGTGCTTTCCATCCCTCCACAAAATCTTCCAGCTTGTTGGCACATAGCCCAACAACCCCATGCCTGAACTTTAATCCCGACCTACCTCACAGGATTGTTGTTGAGGATAAGATTGAAAGGAGGAGAAATGTGTAAGCTGCCTTGAGTCCCTTGAATAAGCCATGCTGGCTGTCTTTCCAGAGTCGGAACCCAGCCACAGAGAGGAGGAGAGGGGCAGTTCCATGAGGAAGGAAGCGGGAGGAGGAGACCAGAGAGGCCTGAACCACTTGCTAGGTGGGCTGAAAAGCCCTGTCTAGCCAAGCAGCAAGGAATGGTGGGCTGGGAGGCATAAGAATTTCAGAAGCAATCCTATTTCAGAGCTTCCAGGCATCAAGGTCTCAATTTAAAATTGGGTTTTTGTTGCTGTTTTTGGTCTGGTGTTCTTGTGTATAAAAATACTACCATGTTCAATATGTTTTGTAATGGTATTGATTTCCTTCTGTGAGAAACTGGCTTGCTCTGCTGTGCTGTTTTGTACTTCTGTCCGGTTAGCTGGGAAACTATTTGTTTATAACTCCATAAAGTTTGCCAAGTGCTTCACCTTCTGGATTCAGGCTGCTTTATTCAGCCAGTTTTTCTACCAGTTAATAGGGTATGAATGACTGTGACTGGGTCCAATTTCTTCAGGGTGGGAGAAAGTCGGTGCACCAACTTCTTTCGGGTTTGCTACAAATGTATATTTACCCTACTTAAGTATATGGATGAAGCCCATGAGTCAGCATAGAAGCAATCCGCTTAATGCAGGGCCATCCAGTGACTCAGTAGCCACGCTTTTAGAAAAGCAATTAGGAAAGGAACTGAAAATAAAATGCCAAGATCATACTCCCCTTATACAAATGGGGAGTACAGATGTACAACCACCTTTGGAATACTGTGTCCAATTTTAGTGACTACACCTAAATAAGGATATTGTAGAGTTGGAACAGGTGCAGTAAAGGACAACTAAAATGCCCAAGGGGCTGGAGCAAGTTCTCCATGAGGAAGGATCACAGCAGTTGGGATTGCTTATCTTGAAAAAGGGTGAGTAAGAAGACATTTTATTTTCCTGGGCTCTAAGATCACCGCAGACGGGGACTGCAGCCAAGAAATTAAAAAACGCTCCTGGGGAGGAAAGCTATTACAAATCTAGACAGCATACTAAAAAGCAGAGACATCACCCTGCCAACAAAAGTGCGTATAGTCAAGGCTATGGTTTTCCCAGTTGCAGTTCCCAGTATGGTTGTGAAAGCTGGACCATAAGGAAGGCTGAGCGCCAAAGGATTGAGGCCTTTGAATTGTGGTGCTGGGGGAGACTCCTGCGAGTCCCTTGGACTGCAAGGCGATCAAACCGGTCAGTGCTAGAGGAGATCAACCCTGACTGCTCTTTAGAAGGCCAGATCCTGAAGATGAAACTCAAATACTTTGGCCACCTAATGAGAAGGAATGACTCCCTGGAGAAAAGCCTAATGCTGGGAACAATAGATGGCAAAAGAAGAAGAGGGCAGCAGAGAATGAGGTGGCTAGATGGAGCCACTGAAGCAGTCGGCGTGAGCTTAAGTGGACTCTGGGGGATGGTGGAGTACAGGAAGGTCTGGAGGAATGTTGTCCATGGGGTCGCGATAGATCGGACATGACTTCGCGACTAACAACAACAACAAAGACATAAATAGACATGATTGAAGTGTACAGAAATATGCATGGGATGGAGGAAGTTGATAGAGAAACATTTTTTTTTCTCATACTACTAGGACCTTGAAGCTGCTTGGTTGAGATTCAAGACAGATACTTTATTGCATGGCCCATAATTAAATTAAGGCACTGAATTCCACCAGAGGCAGTGATGGCCACCAGTCTGGATAGTTCTAAAAGGGCATTGCACACATGCTTGGAGGATAAGGCAACCAGTCAGTGGCAACCAGGCCTGATGGCTATATGCCAACTGCAGTATACAGGACACCAATGGCTGGGGAACATGGGCAGGAGGGTTCTGTTGCACTCAAGCTCTGCTTGTGGGGTTGCCATGGGCAACTAGTTGGCCACTTTGTGAACAAATGCTAGACTAGATGGGTTCAGACTCATCCAGCACGGCTTAGCTGCAAAGCCATATTCTTCCCACTGCATCAATTTCCTTGTCCAAACCCCAGAACAACTTTTGAGCCTGACCTTCTTTGTCACCAATAAAAAAATTGATTTGCCTAATGACATTTCTAGCAGCATTAGTTTCTATTCATTTTAGAAATTGTGTCTGCTCTCTAAACAAATTCACCCTCAAGATTGTAATTTGATATATTCAATATTAAGCATTGTTATATCGAGCAATGCCAGGTAACAGATTCTTAACAAATTCTATCTCACTGAGAAGATTTGAGGAACAAGGTTGGTGACCCAGCTGGAGCTTTCAAAGTGTAATCAGCTCAATGGCAAGAAACCCACTGGGAGAATCATGCCGTGGGTCCCACCTCCTGCAATGCTGTACCAGTGATCCAGGTCAGCGATCTGGGCTCTGCAGCTCCATTTGCCTTTTGGGAACAACCCCTATGTTAACTGAGTCCTGCCCCAATTATAGTTGTCCTGGTTTGCTTCTTGGGACTGAAGCAGACATGCGAAAGAGCAAGCTCATTGGCAGAGCACGTGCTTTGCATGCAAAAGGCAGTGATGCCATCAGAGCCAGACTTTGGGACTGCAGTCTGAGCCCTGAAGGCTGCCCCATGAAGACAGTGGCAGAGGACAGGGTGGCCACATAGCAGGAAGCAGGCCCAGCATCTGCCTGGCATTAGCAGGCTGGAGCTAATGTCAGTCATTCCAACATTTCGTCCCTCCTTCCCTCCCTTCCTGTTTTCAGCAGCCGGGGGCACTGCGGAAAGGCTCCGTGTTTGCTCGCCAACTTCGTTTCACCTGGGGGAGATGTAGCAACCAAGCAGGCAGCACATGGAAGGGGAAGTGGCAAAGCATTCGGGGTTGGGATGGAAAAGTGGCAGTGACACGGAGGGAAGTGGTAACGTAGGGGAGATGTAGGGTGGCTGGAACGGTGGGGCGAGCCGTCAGAGGACACCTTGCTCAATGCTCCCTCAGACTTGGCAGTGAGTGTCGCTCATGGCAAGAAGCTCTAGGCTCAGTCCTTGACATCTCTGGGTAGGGCTGAAAAAGACCTCTGTCTGAAACCCTTGAGAGCACTGCCAGCGCACGTAGTCAGTACGGAGGCAGAGGGACCAGTGGGACCAATGGAGGGACTCCACATATAGCAGCTCTGATGTTCCTCACATGTTTCAGTCACATGGAAATTCAGATTGGGTCCAATTTTAACTTCAAAGGAGACATAAAGACAAGAGGCACTGAACCCACCCCATGCCTGCAGCTTCGTATTGTGTGCTTAAACACATACAGTTTATCCCTTAGTGCTGGGCACTTTATTTTTGGGAGTTATATTCAATCTGCTATGCCTGTGTAATGATTTACAGCTTATAAATCTTAAATAATCATTTCATGGCCACTGCTGTATTGATACAGACAGTTTTGTGGTGTGTATTGAATTTGTTTTCAATACTGGAGTGTTCTAATTTCTTGTTCTTACTTATGGATACCGTAAGTAATAATTGCTTGGGGATTCAATTAGATATTTTATGTAGCATAAAATAATCTATGAAAGTCTAAAGATTTTTATATTTTGGAAATGAGAAGTGTAATTTTTTTCAAATGTGTGGGACTGCAGGATGATATATATTTTGAAATGAATTATTTAAAAAATTGGTTTGCTCATCCCTATAAATCTCTTATTCACTTGTGGTACAACCACTTGTTTTCCTTTGTTAAAAATATGGAGGTATGTTTAATTTTTGTACTCAGTAAAGTACTAACATGAAAGTCTTGACTACACACACACACACATTATCTTCCAGTTTTGCTCCTGACAACTCATTCTTCTAAAATAAAATATATAGAAAATATTCTGTGTTTATTAACCTACTGAAAACAGTTGTTTCTACTTCTCTTGTAGGGAGGGAGGCCTTTCAAATAAGAATTTGTCAGTAAAAAGAAAGAACCCTAGAGTTAGTCTCTGCAAAGCTGTCTGTATCATGTCAGCAATGGGTAAGACTCCAGTACAATCTTATGAGAGAAGAACCAAGAGAACTCTTTCACAGCTCCATTGAGAAAAGTGGGGGACCAATCCAATATTGGTAGAGATGGCACAGTATTCCACAGTTGAGCTCAATGGAACACCCTTCATTAGGATGCAGGATAAATATTGCATAGTTGGCAACAGAGACAGAGCAGTCGTAAAGAAATGGAAGTTGGATCAGAGCAATGAATTCCCATTCAATACCAGATCCCAGCATTTACTCAAGGACTTGAGTTTGCTGGTCTTTGTTTTAGACAATGGTTACAGGAAGTCTTAGAGCAAAAAGGGGGTCAGAGTCCCTCGCTTTGAAGGCCAGCAGTTCCATGGGAGGGCCTAATCAGCCAGAATGCTGAGTCCCATGGCAGAAAAACAGTAAGACCTAAATGGGATGGGGCAAGAGAGAGAGAGAACATTTGTAGTCCAGTGAAACAGAGGCTAAGAACGGATAATACCGTACTCTAAAAATACATCAGAGGGGTTAATAAGGCAGAGAAGGACTGAATATTTAAATTAAGATTTTGCAAACTGCTGCTTCCTTACTGTTGAGATGTCAAATAAGAGTTTGAATGGGGTGGAATTGTGTTCAAATACTAGAAAAATACTTCCTTTAGGAGACTGGCAGATGGACTTTGTGTTTATATTCAGGGTCTGGTTGGCCTATCGTGGGATTGAATTTCCCTCCTCTGCAGGTCAACATAAGGATGCCATCATTTTAAGCAAGCCCATGAAGCACGTCCAAAGAGCTTTGAATACCTCCCTAGTTACCAGATGATCAGATAGGGCATTTTCTTTCTCTTTCAAGCTTCCATGGGGCACTTCTACACAGTCAGTCAACGGATGGCCCAACCACCATGTTTTCCATGACCATAGCATAGTATTCCATATGCAGCTATTGCTGAACTCAAGGCGGACTGCCGATCCAATTTCAGGGTGTGGCAGGGGAAGGGAAAATAAGGACCATCTTGACTCCCAACATCATCAACTAGTGTGGAAAATGCATGCAGCAGAAAGGTTAAACTGAGTGCAAATTCTGCTTTTGACACAGGACTAGAGCTGCCAACTAGTCAGTACTTTGCAGGTCCTTCGAGTAAAACTGTATTCTGTCAGGTAATCAGTACTGGGAAAAATGAAAGGCCAATACATTCTGCCCATGGTCTTCTGGCCCTGCTTATTAACCATTAGATTCTGGCCTCGATCCACCAGATACATCCAGATTCTTTCCCCAACACCTCGAGGTTCTGCCCTGTTTCCACCATCTACCCTGATCTCACTATGTGAGATAGCATTTTTAAGTGTGTGTTTTAGGAGGGCTGGGGGCAGTAGGAGAATAGTTACCAATCTTTATAAAATTCTCACTTCAATATTCACAGTTGCTACCGTATTCACTGAAGACAAGCTTCAGTTAAATTGTTGGAATTTTCCTTGAGGAGAGACTTGGCCTTGACAGGGTTGAAATTTCCCTGAAATATTCTTCACAGGTATTTCTAAGTGAAGCCTGATGAGTGGTGGGACATGGAGATTATGTCTAGTTTAGATGCTGCCAAGTGCCATGTGAGTCATAGTTTTTGGCTTGTATGTGTGTATAATACCTATATTGGCACCAAGTGATAACTTGACAAGCAAACAACAGTGCTATGGGACGAAGTTTCAGTACCAGTTCCATAAACTAAGTTTTTAGACATAAGTTCATATATTCTTGGATCTGCTCCTTTAGAATTACATGTGATCACAGAGTCTTACTACTGATATAGAGATCAAAATACTGAGTTCTAAGGCTTGTTTTAATCCCTCTTCAAAAATGCATGAAAATGGAGCCCCCGTAATTTGCTCCAGCATAAAAATAGCATGACTTTGACTTGACAATTTTTTAAAATAAATACATGTTGCCTCTTTACTATTTGTAACAAGAATAATTAAATATTATGACTTTTTATATTTGGTTGCCTCCCCAGGATTCCAGTCAGGTAACAAGCACTTTCCCAAAGATGAAACACTCTCCTAAAACTTTTGTTCAAATTGATATAATGGTATGTATTGAAACCAACCACACACATTTAAAAATAACAAAAAAACAAAAAACCCAAACCTTTCTGTCTGGAAGATCTGCAAAGCAGACTTCCCCAACCTTTTCTCTTCCTGATGTGTTAGATGAAAATTTCTTCACCTCCAACCAGCATGGTCAAGCAAGGAATGGTGGAGGCTGAAGTTCAACCCCCTGGAAGGGTGCCATGTCCAGTAAGAGACACCGCCACAGTTCTATTCAATGATCAAAGTTATCATGTGAGGAAAGCCGTGCACTAGGTCTGTGCCCACCTCACATGTTTCTATGCATCAAAGATAACTTTATGTAGAACACAGTTTTATTTTTTATCCATGGAAGTTCCCTTAGCTGGGAATGCTGGGAAAATCAGTCTTCACCTGCACCGAGAGCCTCAAAGGATACAGGAGGTCTTTCTCTTCAGAAGAGGAGTAGAGGGAGAACAAAATATTTGAGGAAGGGGCAAGGCTAGTAGCCTCCCCTCACTGTTTGCTTCAAGCTAGATATGGCTTGGCCTAGATATGACTCTTATTGGTGGAAAAGCCACCCAAAGACCTCTCCAAGTGTGCATCCAGGAAGATAGCTCCTAGAACTACTAGTTCAAAAGTATTGTGCTGCTCCTTAGTGGATTTTGTATGGAAATAATAACAACAATGCAAAAAGACAAAAGACACAGGAGGTTTAGGAGGGGAGGCCGCCATCATATGGCCTCTGTACCCCTGCACAGTTCAGTGAATGAGGCAGATAAAAAGCCTCATCTGGATGCAGTCCAAGGTTTCTTTCTTGAGCAAACAACACAGTCAGGAAAGGGGCTCATCATTATTAGCAAAGTTGCCACATGTAACACCTGGACAAGTCTTCACTGGATGTTTAAGACTGATTCTGGGCTGCTGATCGTGGTGGGTACTTTGAGGGAATCAGAAGACCAACCCATAAGATAGAAAAACAGCTTCTGAATAGATATAATTATGTAATCTACAAGACAGTCCAGCCAGTACAGAGCTTTAAAGTAAACTTTGCTCAGCTGCATTCTACTGCACTGTTGCTGTTATTTAAAGCTATGATACGCCAATGATTGGGCCTTATCCATCTAAGCATTCTGCCTGGGAATGCTAAACAATGACTGAATCGATGAGAACACAGACATTTTGATCATGCTTCCGCACATTCACAGGTACAGGGGTGTACTCACAGCTTTCACAGCGGTTCCCAGTATAGCCAGCCAGGCAGGCGCATTTGTAGCCACCAGTTTTGTCAAGGATGCAGGTTCCATCATGCAGACATGGCGATGAAGAACAAGCTGTCAAAGTATATGGAAGAGCCCTCAGTTTCATGTATATGGAACATTCTTCCACCTGTTTTCTGTCTTATCTGCCTATCCATCCAGGTGAAATACACATGCCTATTTCAGGAAATGCTGATATTTGGGAAACTGTAACATGGATCTTTACGGTTCTGCATCTTAATGTGACTGTGTTTTTTATAATTCTTCTGCTTACCCAAAGCATTATTCATTGTTTTATTATCATCATTCAGCTTCCATATAGCTTGATTCTGCCTAATCCTGAAAGCTTGGTTGAAATATTAAATGTTGCAAACTGCCCAGAGAGAAATATAATTTAATAACAACAACAAAACAGCAGCAGCAGCAACAACAACAACTATTATTATTATTATTATTTTCTTGGTGCCTTGACTTTGACTAAATATTATCAATCACAACAACATGATTATTATTGGATTGATTATCACAACAACAATAATACTGTGATGATGGTCATGATGATGATTGTGGTTGTTTTGACTGATAATAGTCAAAGTCAAGGCAACTAGAAATGATTAGGTGCAGAATGAGCTAATCTTCTCAAATCTAAAGGTTGATCAATAGATACTCCTGTGATCTTCATATCATCTGGGTTTTCTGCGTCATCTGGTCACAGAAGAACCGAGCAGCCCAGGGAGCTAGAAATAAGATATCTGAAGCAGCCATGGCCTGACCCATTTTGAATTTTAGGAGATCAGAAATAAAGCAGCAGGAAAATGCTACATGAAGGAAAATGGTACAAGAGAAGGGCAGCAATTACAGCAGTAGAGCCGACAGAGATCAAAGAGCTGTGAAATGTCAATGAAGACATCTAGGTATTCAGCAAGCTATCTAAAAGGCCTCTTAATGAAGATGAAGCAAGCAGAAAGGATCCAGCAATCTAAAGCAAAAAAGAATTTTCCCAGATCAGAAATTTTACATTATAATTTATACCCTGATTTATAAAACCTCCACTCTTTGTTTTCCCTACTTAGCAAGACCCTTATTAAGGATGCCTAGGAGACCATAGTCCCATAACATGGGTGGCCAACTTGTAGCCCTCCAAATATTTTGGCCTAAAACTCCCGTCAGCTAGCTAAACAACATGGACAGTGGTGAGAGACGATCAGCACTGCATGTGGAGTGGCCCCTCTCCTAGAATTTCACCGTTCCTTTTTGGGTCACTGCACAAGCCTTGAGGTGCTTCAACTGCAGGTTCATAACAATCAGCACAGGGGAGCAGCCAAGTCAACTCTGTTCACCTTGTTTTCTGATCTCGGCTACCCCTCAAGCTTTTTGTGCAGAGGATTTCACAGTGCTGTATCTTATTAAATGTGTGCTGCGAGAGGTCTCGGTCTCACAGCTCCATCAACTCCCCCTTCACTCCCCATGCAAATCACATTCTTCCTAATAAACAGTGTCAGTAGCCAGGTTAATGCTTTGCAAAAAGGAGAGTTTAAAAGCTTTTCATCTCAACAGCACATTAGGCCAGGACAGACTCACAATAAGGCACACAATAAAACTTCCTTATAAAACTGTAAGCGCTTGGTATCCCACTCTGCACAGATTACCACAGTAGCAACCAACTACCCAATCTCTAAATAATTGCTGCTAAAAATGGGGCGGAAAGAAAAGTAGATGGCAGCAGCGGAATACTAAAAGGGCTCCCGCTGAGCAGAGGAAACAAGCTCCATTCATCCCACCCTCTATGGAATATGTTAGTCTCGTAAGTGTGGGAGGCTCTACTGCACCATACCCCACACCGAGTTCCATTTCATGGCGCTGACTTCTTTTTATCATTAGAGTCCTTTAATTAACACAGCACTACTTCTAGCAGCTCCTGTGATGGTGCTCTTTGTGCTGCATGTAGTAACAAGGAAAAAACCACCCCGGTGTGGCCTATCAGCCAGTAAGAAAGGCATTCCACAGGGCTGAGAGTTGCCCTTGGGAGAAAGAGGTTATTGTTGAGTCCTGGACAAGTAACCATCTGTCGGTCTTCCTCTATTCTACCCATCTTCTCCAAGAAATGAAAATATTCATTAGGGCAGCAAATCACCCCACACTATCTAGAGCAGCCAAGCAACCTCCTCCTCCTCCTCCTCCTCCACTGAATCCCATCCTCCAAATAGTTTCACCACCATGGATTACTACTGGTAGCTCCTATAAAGCTCAGGGGAAAAGCTGCAATGGGTAAAGAGTCCCAGGGATAGAGGAGTCACCAACCTATCCTGGCTGCAGGCCATATTTATAGAAAGGGAAGATCTCAAAGACAATTCCCAGATATTAGAAACAGCTAAACACTACATTTCCCCTCACATTCACTGTACTGAAGCTCCAGCTCCTGAAGTTTTTAAACATAGGGTTTAATAAAATTGCTTTATGTGTCTCTTTGGTTTGTTTTTTGTTATTTTTTATGTGTAACGCACTTTGAGATTTCCAATGAAAAGCACTATATTGATTTAATAAATTAATATAATACAATACAGACCAATCCCAGAATAAATATGCACATGTGGTGAACTTAATATTCAAGTGAATAAAATAGAACTTGCAAGGGACCATTTTTTGTATAGAACTGAACAGGATGGTATTTCTTACCCATGGCATTTACCCCCATATTATGTGACTCAATAATGTAATGTGAGTATGCTACATGGATAGATTTTCAGAAGTACTTCCATAATATATATCTTCCTGTTTCTACAAAAAAGGATCTTTGAAGATATTCTCTGAGGCAATTTGGTATGATTAGATAAGAGTGCTGTGGGTACTCATGACTTCATAGAGTTTGTGGGGCCTACATATGAAGATTTGGAAAACCTAGTATATCAACACCTCAAGTATAATCCCGTATCCCACAGTTTCATCACCACAAGAAACAGTGCTTTTGCACAGGGATCTTAACACAAAGCATGACTGGCATGAAAAATGATGAAGAAATTTATTAAATCAAGTTATTGCGATTGAAAAAAATGTGCCTCTTCCTTTTCAACTCTTCACCTGTAATTTCTTCAAAGATGGCATGAAACCCATCAAAATTCTTGGAACCATCTGAATGGAAAAGAACATGGAGTGAAGACCCTGTGCTCCGGATTGGAAGAGGTCTGTCATTTCCACAGAAACGCTTAATTATCCTGCTGTCAACAGTGTCACCATCTCGGACCTCTATGTAGTCATACTGGCACATGTAGTCAAATTCCAGGCTTAGCATAGCAAACCTTGGACACAGAAAAAAGAAAAGAAGACTGCAAATTCAGATGCCAACTATATCTTTTTGAATTTCCATTTTAAAATACTTCTGTGCTCCAGAATCTGAAAAACCAGCCCAACCTTTCTTCATCTCCAGGTTTTGCACAGAGTTAGGATTAGGAATGTATCTAGCCACATCCTAAACCTGTTCTACCTCTCTAGAAAACTTCTATAGTTTTATGAAACTCCCCGACTTCCCTCAAAATTCTTGGCTCCTATTTTAAAAAGCAGAGAGACCACAGTTCTGTCATACAGAACATGCTTTGCAGGAATAATATCCCAGGTTCATTGCAGTAGGTCCTTAAATTACCTACCTAGTAGTTGTTGGGCAAGGACTTGAGGACTTGGAAGGCCACCACTACTAGGTAGATAAATAGCTAGATAAAAACTGGGCTAGATAAATAAATAGACTGAATGGCTATAGGACATCTTATATTCTGGTGTTACAATAGCTTCTTAAGAAAGAATGTAAATAAGTAATATTAGATTTATTTTTCTAAATACACACTGGGTGAAAACCATGGGTCAGGAAGAGATTTGTAAATTGCTATCCCATTTGAAAATATTATTATAGAGATGGGGAATAAAGGGCATAATGTAGTCTAATAATCACACACAGACATCATATTTGCATATTTTAAAAGCATGTGTAGTGAGGGCTGCATATAAACTAGGATGCTGCTTTGCGCCTGCTCACCATTTTCACTTTGCATCCACTTTAGGAAACAATTCAGGAAGTCCCCTTTCGGGTTGTTTGCTGCAATAATTGAACCGAGCCCTCTGGGTTGCTGATAGAGAAACAACCCAGAATTTCAACCTATGGTTTCCTGTTGGGTTAAAACTCTGGGTTGTTTTTCCCTTGACAACCTGGAGTGACACAAGTGCATGTCATCCCAAGCAAGCCAGTAATGGGACATTCCTGGGTTGTCTGCTAAACCAGGTGCAAAGCAAATGCCAAGATGAAGCAGCGAGTGAGCAATAGGCAATGTAGTCATTTGTTTGTTCATGGCTCCAACTCTGAATTAAAACTCTGGGCTGCTCATGAGCATGTAAATATGTGTGACATCACCTGTTGCTTGCTGTTTCTGCTTTTTAAACCAGTCCTCATTATATAATTCAATTTATACTAATTAATCCATGATGAATTCTTATGTGTGAACCAGGTCATAGAAAGTACTATATAAAAAGCCTTATTTAGAAAGCCAGCTTTCCTCCTCTTAATTGAGGAAGAAAGAAAAGCTGAAACTACTCTTTTACTTTCTGATCAGGGGGAACTGAAATTTTTACGCGTGTGTATTTGCCTGTTGCTGGTTCGTGCCCAAAGTTTTGTGCCATGAAGTTTGCTAAGGGAGAAGGTGGGACTGGATAAATGGAGAGAATGTGGTGAATTGAACTTTATTTTGTTTTAGTGCTTAGGGCTGGAAAAGTCACCTCCAATATCCCCTGTATTTTATGGACTGTGTACAGTGTAGAAAAATGTAGGAAATCTTAAGGCATTGCTACAGATTTCACAATAAATGGTAGAGAGAAATCAGTAAAACCTAGATCAGTGCAATCAGTGCATCTGCTGAATTTTTAAAAACTTGCAGAAATAAATACATGGAAGGGATAGGTATGGTAATAACAATAGGAACTTTGCCACAATAAATGGGCTGTAGCTATATTCATATTGGTTGCTTGAGGAAGCAATTTGCTTGTCCCAAAATGTACAAGTCACTCAAAATCCACGGATATAAAAATAAGTCATGACTTTTAAAGTTAGTGAAGATAACTGCTAGAGTGTCAAGCATTTGATCAAAGGCGGTTGCAAACGCCAGTGCTTCTGCTCAAGTGCTTGGTAGCGGGACTTGGAAAGACATCACCCTGCATACAAGCCACTTTTCCTTAGGTGGGAACCATGTGGGCCGTCACACTTACCTGGTGGAGGTGCTGAGCATTAAGAGTCCTAGACCATTCCCCAATAGGAAAAGGATCCTGGAAGTGCCAACCATCACAGCTTCCCTCTTCACTTGCCCCAAGTAAGTGTCTTTTGGGAAAAAAACTCAAGGATACTCAGGTACAGATAACCTGAAAGTCAATAAGCAACTCAGATGCCCAGTGCATAATCTCTGATCATTTTTAAGTGTTCCTGGGATACTCAGGAACAGCAGAGAGCTATTAACTAAATTACTGTTCATGTCTGTGGAAAGAAGACAAACCCCACCAGAAATTCCTCTGGGTTCTACCATTATCTGGGCACACCTTCTATTTACGCATAAGCTTGTGTCATGCAGAAAAAGAAAATTGAGGATATGGAAATTCATCTCTCACCTACCTTAATTCAACAACAAACCCAGGCTTGGCATGTATGATCCATTCACACTGGGCATTCAATGGATAACTCTCCAATAAAATCTGACCTTTTGAAGCCTGGAGAACCTGTCCACATTCTGGAAGGAAGGAAGGAAGGAAAGGAAAGGGAGAGAGAGGGAGGGAGGGAGGGAGAGAGAGAGAGCATGAACCATGTAAACATACTGGGGAAAGATCCCAGGATGTGCAATGTGTAACCTTTTCTCACACATATGTGATGCCACCAGGAGCTCAGTAAACCTCTTCTTGTGCCTGCTTTGGACTTCTAAGGGAATGCGATTGTCAAGCACTTCATGAACGGCTGCAGCTGCATGGCAGAGCATTTGCTCTCTATGTCGAAAGTTCCAGATTCCATCCCTTCACACAGAAAAAGTTAGAGAACAAAAACTCTCTCTCAACCCCTGAAAAGCTGATGCCATGCAGATAAACTAGATAGAACAGTGGACTAACACCTCAGTTCTCCTGGCTTGCCACAATATGTAGAATGAGCTGTGCTGCTCAATGCAATGGGTTTCAAGGAAGATTTGCATTACTGTCCTAAGGTACAGCAAACTACATTGGAGGCAGCAGGGCTGAAAAAGATTGTTTAATGTGGAACCTCCATAAGAAGAGCTGTGCTGGATCGGACCAAGGGCCTATCTGGTTGAACGTTCTGTTCTCACAATGGCCAGCCATGGAAATTGCACCAACAGGACATGACTGCAACAGCGTCTTCCTGGCCATGTTCCCCAACAACTGGGGTGCATATACAAATCTGGGTTCTGGCACATAGTGCGTAAAGCGAGACAGGATAGAGGGGTGCCAAAATATGGTGGTGCAAAGGACATGGCCAGGAAGACATTTTCTCCCTCTCTCATAATACCAGAACCCAAGATCATCTCATGAAGCTGGATGGTGCCAGATTCAGGACAGATAAAAGGAAGGGCTTCATTGCACAGCACACAGAATTCACTACCACGAGATGGAGTAGTGGTCTCCCCTTATTCACCCTTTTTCTAAACTAAACAAGCACAGCTTTCCTGATAGGGGAGTTGCTCCAGCCCTTTCATCATTCTTGTTGCCCTTGTCTGCCCTTTCTCCAACTTTACCATATCCTTGTTTAGGGCTGGTGACTGTAACAATATGTCGTAATCCAAGGGTGACCATGCCACAGGTTTGTATATTCACAGTTTTATTTTCTATTCCTTCCCTAATGAGGCCTAACATGCAGCTGGGATTATTGTGCCCCAGTGTGCATCACTTGGCACCTGCTTACACTGAACTGCTTTGCCATTTTTATGTCCATTTTTCCCGTTTGGGGAGATCTTTCTCCAGTCCTATTTTGTTTCAGCCACCCTAAATAATTTGATGTAATCCACAATCTTGGCCACTTCACTGGTCACTCCTAAATCCAAATCACTTGTGAATAAGTTGAAGAGCAACAGTTATACTACTACAGGTCCCTGTGGGACTCCATCTTTTACATTCCTCCATTGGACTAACACTGAATACAATCCATTATTTCAGCACTGGTTAGTAACACAGCTTTTGTTCACTCCAAAAATTCCTGAGCAAAGTTACTTTCTAGGTGAATCTGTTGCACTGATAATTAGCAGGACCAGTTTGATTTTCTGTCTCAGACATCAGAAGCTCAGTCCAGCTTTGGTGAAGACATTTAACGGAGTCCCACTAAAGGCTTGAAAGATGGTTTAACATTGTCGCACCTGAACACTGGGACATCAGTGTCTGACAAAACAGTCACACAACTGAGCTTTGAATCAGCTCAGGACTCAGTAAAGTGTCAGTCCACATTAAATATGTCTGGACCATCTCAAGAGCATAGAAGGGGAAGCAGGGCTGTGTTTGCTAGTCCAGGGAACACATGGAGGGGGAGATCTGAACAATTTACAATTTAGCACACTTTCAGGATTGTGAGTAGGCCAGCTTGATCTTCCTGAATGTGGTGGTTAATTTTTTAGGTTAGCAGTTGTTGGGGAGCATGGGTGGGGGGGTGCTTTTGCACTCATGTCCTACTTGTGGGCCACTGGTTGACCTAGGTGTGAACAAAATGTTGGACTAGATGGGTTCCTTGGTTCGTATGTTTTTATGCTTTTCCATGTGTGCAGGGGGTGGTTAGTTGGAAGATAAAGCAGGAAGCTGCAAAACTTCCGCTTCTATGTGTGCCACATGGACTGATTAGAGGTATGGCTGTACCACTTTCAGCAACAAGCCAAATGCCAGATTGCAATGCCTTCTGATTCTTGCAGGACAGGGTTAAATTTTGTCCTTCTTACAATCAAAAACAAAAACTCTTTGTCAACATACCCTCAATTACCCTCGGTTGAGTGCACCCTGATGAAACAGAAAACAAGCTCCAAAGGGGTTCATCATAAGTGTTTCATTTCACACCAGGGCTTGTCGGTTCCTGGACTGAAAGGCTGGAAAATTAATTACTTTGCCCCCATGGCTGTCATTAGGATGCCATTGGGATATGCCAGGATCTGCTGCAACGTACATGATAATGTGGCTTCCCACACTGAAGAGAGGAAACCTAGCACTGTTTCTGGCTTCCACCTCAAAACAACCTGGGACAAAGCTGCAGGAAACCTTCTTCAGAAGGACTGACAAGGTCCTTGAATCACCTCAGAGAACATTCCCCTTTCATTACAAGGGGGCTTTTGAGTTCCCTTTGTGGCTGTTGTCTTCGGCAAGAAAGAACTGGTGGTGTGCGGGGAATGCTAACTGCACCTTTCTCGGGGGAACAGTACAGTCTGAACTGGTGGAACATTTCTGCCAAGGAAATGGGGCTGGCCAACAAAGCAGGTGGTCCGAAGACTAGAGAGGGCTATGCAAAGAGTGCCCCCAAATGAACAAGCTCAACCTTTCTTTACATGAAGCTTATCTGTGTCAGATTTGATCTTCATTTTGTTATCTGTAGCTCACCCCAAGAATGGTTAATGGAACACCCTGCCGCCACCCCTTTAAGTGGACAATCAGGGCAATCAGCTCCACCATCTTCTAATCAAAAGGATCATTCATCTCTTACAGGGAAAGACCTGGACAGTTCTCAAGAATAATTTACACTCCAAATGCTAATCCTGGCAGACCCTGCCTTGTTTTGAAGCTGCGTGTGTGTGTGTGTGTGTGTGTGTGTGTGTGTGTTGTAGGGGAGGGGAAAGGAAGAACAAATCCCTTTTGGAAGATGGTCAGCCTCACTGTTACTTTCATAGCTGCAAAAGAACCGTTTTCCAGGGCAAACATTTAGAGAATAATCAGTCACTTTTTTAAAAAAACTGCAATTCACATATTATATTTATACTGATGCCATTCCACCCTTCTTCTACCAACAACCGTTAGGAGTAGTTCTGACTTAGGAGATGTCCTTTAGACACAGGTCTCATTTATAGAGCACCCTGTACAATTCCCCTAGTAATTAACAGAACTGTGGAAACCAACAATGATTTACAAGCAGCACCATGAGATTCAGCAGGAAGCTGAGGGGTATGGGAAAGATCTTGGCTCAATCTCCAGAACAGGAGAAAGGGGGATGTGGGATAACCTTGAATGAACTAGGATGGCTTCAAAGTGGTGGTGGGAGGAATGGAGGAAGAAAGTGTGTTAGTTCTGCCAAATCCAATTATGTTCACTTAAAAAGAAATAGGATAGTTGTACACTAGCCTGAAAAGAATGGGAATCACAACCCACTCCACTTAAAGTACTGGATTCAGACAACGATATCCCATACTCAAGAGCTCAGTATGGTTTGTGCGCGGGTTTTTGTTGAAAAATGCATTCTCATGTTGTCTGAATCCAGCCACAGCAACTAACCATGTTAACCATGAACAATCCACAGTTCACAACCCAACAACAAATCCACAACCCAGCAGTGAACAATGGGTTGCTTTTGTGGGTTGTCAGTGCTTAACAAACCACCATTTGCCAGCACAGCTGTGTTCAGACAACATAATAACCCACATTTCAGCACAACCATGCTTCAATGACAAGCTATCCGTAACCCTTGCATGTGGATTATCATGATCTCTAAACTCACTGTCTTGGATCTCTCTCCAGAAATCCAGTCATTTCCACTGAGTCGCCATACCCTCATTTTGAAAAAAGTAAGACAAGAAAATATACTAATATCAGACTATTAACCAACCTTTTTGTCCACCCACATCTCAACAGGGTTATCATAAATCTAGAAAGTGGGCAGAAAAAGGGACCAAAATATTCAAACAGCTGAAGCATAGCCCTGCAAGGAAAAGCTAACATATTTTGTACTTTGTTTAAAAATACAATAGAAGTTAATAAAATTATATGAGGTAGGGAGTCAGTGGGCAGGGCGTGGTCCAGCCTGTTTCTCTTAACCCTAGACCTTGAACAAACCCTGGCTTGTGATTCTGGCTTGTAAGGAGAACAATAAGGCAGTATCCCAATTCATATGCAATGCTAAACAAACCATGAGCGGAGGTTTCCTGGTTGTTTAACTGCTCTCACTGGAAAAGAAGTCATGCAGTTGGACAATGTGCACCAGCATGTCTGTCCATGCCTAAGCTTAGCGTTATATCTGAACTGGCTTCATAATGTTGATGGACCACAGATCCAGAACAGTGTGCAAGTGCGTGTATGGGAAGGGACATGGCTTCACACAATGCCAATGGAATGAGATGTGTTGCCAAAAGATAGGGCAGTGGCAACGAGCTTAGATGAGTTTTTTAACATTTACCAATTTATATGCTCCATGATGGGTCTGTAAAGATGTTGTGCTGTTGGACTAGGTGTGCTTCCCAATGGAATCTAGTTAGCAAATGTAGGTCTAATTAATGTTTGGATTTATGCTCTCAACCTCCCGTTTCACACCATCACCGCTAAAATATGAACTGCCTAGAAAGAAACCAGCATTCTTTGGAAAGGTTTTATGCTGAACAGGAAAAATCAAAACAAAACATCCAGTTGTCCTATGTTGTCCAGTAAGACCTCAGTCTTCTATTAGATCTTGTATATCAAAATAACCTGTACAATCATCTTGCATAGCATATATCAATCGCACTGGCTACTTAGGTTTATACTGAGTCTATGAAAATGCAATCATTTCCCTTGAAACTCTACTTTCCTTCTACTTTGGTAAATCCAGGACAAATCTCATTGGTCTACTGCCTGGCACCAACCTTGGGGGAAAATAATGCTCCTCAAATCCTCCTTCAGGTAGAACGTTCTGATAAGCTGCTTCCACCATTCTTTAGATTCTTACTTCACTAATTCTGCCTGGGCTTGACAACTTTACTGGCCCTGCTATGGCACCTTTGAAGGACTCCAATTCACAAAACCTTGGCAGCGGATGCTCCACCATGCCCAAAAAAGCTGCACCTGCCTGACTTCTGCATGTCTGGTTGCGAGAAAAACATAACTGCCTGGGTAGCTGAGCAAGAGTGGAGAATTTCTCAAGAAGGCTGTTAAGTCAGATTAGAAATATTAGTGGTAAGAAGGAAGAGGAAATCATAGCCAAAGGAAGCTATATAACTGCAGAAATAATTTACGCATATCCACATCATCCGAAACCCTGAGCACAAAAGGAGATTTTTAAAGGCATCCATATACAGCCTGGTTGAGAGCCAGTTTAAGACAGAGGGCCTGGATTTCAGCTGATTTATTCCCACTGAAGTCAGTGGGACACAGTTGGCTCAGATCCAAAGCATTTGGCTTTGCTAGCTGAGAACTGAACTGCTCAGATTTTTCTCCTACCTTAGGTTGCCATGTTTTTACTCACAGTGATTAAAGCTGCAATCTTAGACCCTGTGACCAGGAGGAAGTCCCACTGCATTCAGTGGCACTGTCTTCTGAACTGTTGTTGTTGCATTGCATTTATATGCAACCTTCTTCCCTCTTGTGAGGAACACAGGGAGCTTACCTAGCCCCATTTAATCCTCACAACAACAACAACAACCCTGTGAGGTAGGTTAGGCTGAGAGTAAGTGGGTGGCTGAAAGTCATCCAGTTAGGTCCGTGGTTGCATGGGGACTAGAACCCAGATCTCCTGGATCCCCAGGACATCACACCCATCACAGTGCACTGGCTCTCAGTAGGGATGAACAAGGAGATACAGAACCATTAAGTTTAATTCAGATTCTTATTTTTTCCCAACTATCCCATCCTGCATCTGCATTGTTTATTCTTTTTTAAAGTCCATGTGAGAAAACATGCATATTTTCCTTCTCATTTCTCCTGGTATGTGCATTTTTGTTCAGAGGCATGCTTTGTAAGCCATATTCGCTATTGCAGTGCAGTTTTGGGGGCACTTTCCTTAAAACACATTTTGTGCGCGCACATCCGCTTGTTATATGCATACCTGTGCACAATTTTTTATTTGAAAACTGGCATCACAAAATGTGGAAATATGCCCATATTACCATATCCCTGTATTCCAGGCCCAAGTTCAGCAACGCCAATTGATGAGTTCATATTAATATGCAAAGTGAACCAATTATTCCCCCTTTCCTGCTTCTAGATGTATACAGGATTGCCTTCTCAGTGCAGTTGCCAGAAAAGGAAGAATACTGGTCTTTCTGTAGAAGGGCCTCCTTAGTGGTGGCACCCGTGTCCTGAAACAATCTTCCACATAGGGCCAAAAAGGCAGACACTGTGACCAGTTGGAAATGTCCCTTGAAAACACACCTCTTCACACTGGCTTTTCCTGACCTGTGAGGAAAGCTGTTGCTACCCCATTTTGCTGTTATGATGATGCCATGTTTTTTAAGTATTCATAGGGCACAAACTTCTGGCACCCCCACCATGTATGGTGGGAAGGGGGGAATAGGATTGCTGGGATTCCCAGCTCCAGCCTCAGAAAACAACCTGAGGTTAGGGCTGGGACTCTGCTCTCAGGGGTCCCTCCCTCCCTCCCTCCCTCCGGCATTGCTGGGGATGTGTTTCTTTCCATGCCAGCTGGATTCTGAAGACAGAAGACTGTCTCGGGTGCCCATGCAGGGCCAGGCATTCCAGAGGTGGGGAGACAAAGAAGGAGCCTCTGGGAAATCCCTGCAGTGCCTCAGACTCCTTGCATGAGCAGGGGGAAAACATGGTCTAGACATCAGCTGTCTAAATGGTTATCAGGCAGGAGGATACTTCTGTGCTTCTCCCACCTTCCATTGCATGTCTGTAACCATAGAGGTCAGGTAATTATGTCAGTAACCGTAGAATTCAGATAATCATGGGTAGCTACACTGGATGAGGTCCTGAACTGCATTTAGTGATTGATTATTTTATCCTGTCTCTATACTGTTCTTTTCTACTTTAATGTGTAAACCACTTAGAGATTTTAATATATTAAGTGGTATGCAGTAGCAATAAAGCTGTTGTCAGCATAGAAATGCAGGGCAATCTTCATGACTTTAGCTTCATCTCTACTAGTAACATCACATTTCCCCAACCAAGATGCCCACAACCCCTTTGGCACACAATGAACATAGCACAATAAAAACAAATTGGGTTCCAAATTCTATTGCATTAATGGAGCTATTATTTTTGAATGCATAGAAAATGCCACACTTTATGGCACTTCATTTTACATTGCTTTAATGAAATACATCCATTCCTTCTCTAACTATGCATGTCCTCCCTGATTGTGTTCCAGCCATGACTGCCCCTTTCGGACCGTTGTGTCAGCAGAAGTTGCATTGCATCCATGTAAGGATGGTGAGATCCATAATCAAAGGCAATCGTAGAAGCTCTAAACCGCTGGTGCAATGATTATTTTGCATTTTCTGATGATGCTTTTCTTCTTCATACATTCAGTTTTAATGCTGTGGGTTTCCATTAATCACTACCAGCGATTATGCCAGGGGTGTCCTGGAATCCCCTTTAAGAAAAAAGAAGCTGGCTATACAGTCGTTGTTTCGCATGGAAGAGTTCGTGGGCACCACCTACTGGTTGGACTGAGGTACTACAAAGAATTGTATACTACATGACTGTTTCCTCCAAAAAAAGATGGGTTATCCAGTCTGCCCTGGATATTTAGTCCATTTGTGGCTCTTCGATGAATCCTATTCTTAACCACCATGTAACCTGCATTTCTTATCATGTCATTTTCTGCAAGCAGGAACACAGACAAGGAAATACACATACATTAACAACGCAGACAAGAGTGTTACCCATCCGCCTCTCTTAGCGGCTTCTTCTGCTGGCTTCCTACCACAAAATTCCCACACCTAGAAGAAAAAGCTGCCCTCTGGTCCTGTCCTTTGAGAAAGGACAAATAAAGAAGCACCAGGATGTTGCAAACCATGAGACATTTTAAAAGAAGTTTAGGAAAAGGCATTTTGCCTCCAGGGAAGTTATGATCATCAGCACACAGTAATGGTCACACAAGAGCCAGCTAGCCGTATGGCTGTATTTGTGTACGTGTGTGTGTGTGTGCGTGTGTGGGGGGCAGGGTGTCCCCTCTCTGGAAGTCTTCAAGGAGAGGTGGAGTTGCTTCAGATTCAGGCTCTGGATTTCCCAAATCAGGTCATTCGCGCAAGCCCTCTTCCTTCCAACATTGTAATTCTTTGGCTGTGTCCATTGGCACAATGGTGAATGTAGCCCAGTCTACGGTCTTTCCTGAAGGTGGCACAGGGGAGGCAGAACTCACAGGGACATGGTGCTGGCACTGTTTAATTAGCAGGGTTTTTTGTGACAACATCGGCACCACCCCTGGGAATTTCTGGCTACCTCTGAGCATAGCTGCAGGTCCCACACTAGCAGGGTGGGAATAGGTTTTTCCAGCAACAGTGACTTGGTTCGGACAATCACTGCAGCCCACTCTGGCTTATTCTCTATGATGAACTGTGGGGCCCATGGGCTCCCAGTGGGCAATCCCCATGATGGGCAAATCTGAGGGGAGGGGAGTTGTCGGGGTGGTTAAAAAGTCACCCAGAACCCATGAACTGTTTAGGTCTAAACCATCCTAACCATCTATACTTGCTGGGTTTGCATGAAATGAGAGGCCATGGCATTCCCCTGCCCCCACCCAATTAGCATGCTGGATGTTCAAAATGGTGATTGCCACTGCAATAAGAAGCCCTGTGAGGAATGCAGCCATGCTGGCTTCTCATTAAATGCACAGTATGTCATTTGTCGTGATACAATAGCAGGTATTTTGGTGTGGCCAGGTTCTGAATGAACAATGCATTAGGTTTGCAAAATATTGTTCCGGGGGAAATTGAAGGTGCTAGAATGGATTTGTTGACATGGATTAACACAGCTGTTGGCATTTTTTTGCTTCTCCTTGGCCGTGTGGCTGTGGGACTACCAGGATGAGTCCCTGCTCTCCCAAATGTACCACCAGTGCTTTCCTGTGGGGGCCGCCCATGGTCTAAGCACTGATGCACACCAAGTGCGGTGAATGACTGCCATCATTCTCCCTACAATCCGTGGTTCGAGGCTGGCTTGGAGGAGGCCGGGAGGTTGTTCCGAGGAGCTGTAATTAAGTGGAGAGGCTGGAGGTGGGGAGAAGAAGCAAAAGTGGGGAAAAGGAGGTTGCAACGGCAGAGCAGTGCAGGTGACACACCTCGCGTAGCAACGACTATGTTGCCTTCAAGGCAGGAAATGATACAATTCCAGATAGGCACCAGTGAGGCATGTGCTTGGAAACGTTCCCCCTTCATGCATGCACACACAGGTACACACTCCCCAGGCTTATTTTGACTTGCTGGCTTTCTTTCTGATGACATCGGCTCCAAAGCCGATCTACTCTTGTTTCTGACAGAGGCCAACCAGATGCCTGTGGGAAGTCTGCAGGCGGAACATGCGGGTGAGAGCGCCCTCCCACAGCCATTCCATGTCGGCGGGACTTCGGTGGCACGGCACCTTTGATCCCCGAGACAGCATGCAGCCCCTGTGGCTAGAAGCCATTGACAGCTTCATCCTTCACGTGTGTGTCTAATCCCTTTTTAAAGCTGGCGGCCCTCGCCACGTCTCAGTGCAGTGGATTTCATAGTTTAACCATGTCCTGCTTGAAGATGTGCTTTCTTCTCTCCTGAATCTTCACCACTCCATTTCATGGCATTTTTCTTTTAAAAAGGAGGAAAATAAGAATAACAAAGAGCTCCTCTTTCGGCTTTCATGTCCTCAGTAGGCAGCAGCCCTGGAAAGCCCCAAGGAAGGAAGTCCTGGCTAAGTCGGCTGGGTGCTTTCCAAGAAGCTCAATCATAGAGGAGAGAGCAGGGGGGAAATAGGAAAAGAAAGACCACCCCACACACACTTGGCCACCCTGCTACAGTACGCTGCACACTGAAGCCTGGCACCCAGAGAAATTTCTCCAACATTCTCGCTCCTTCACACTCTTAGTGGGTGCATTTTCTTTTCACCTCTCTCCACTAACGAATGGTTCTTAATAAATAGATGGGAAAATGTGGTGTTGTGCTGGTTTTAGTATTATGAGACAAGGAGAAAAAATAAAGCAAGCATAAATGGTAAGAACGGGCGTCCATTTGCATTTAAATCCATTTGTACATTGCCCAGTTTCTGAGTTTCATGCTGGCATTTTCAAGACTCTGAAGCTGGAATGGGAAGTGCGTTGGAACAAGTCTCACCTTTCCTCCCTCCCCGTTTGTCCCACTTTCCTTCTCCATACGTGAAGCACAGCCCTCTCCCTGCTGCACAATTCAGCACCGGCAATACTTACTCATGCAGTCCCCTCCATACCAGCCAGCTCTGCATTCAGCACAATAGATGCCCTTGACGTAGAAGTTGTCTAGCGTTCCTCCCCAGGAGCCATTGCGGCAGGACTTGCAGTTTTCAAAGATCATGCAGCCTGCAAACAGAGGAAGCCCACTGAGTTGACAGGAGCCTGCATTCAGCTTTCCTGTACAGGAAAGGATGTCCATTCCAACTGGCCTTCGGCTAAAATATTTGTGTCTTTGTGGAGCAAAAGACCCCCTGCTGGATTAAACCAAAGATCCATGCAGTCCAGCACTATGCTGACACAGCGGTCAAGCAGCCACTCTTGGAATCCCACAAGCAGGACATGAATGCTAAAACACCAACCCACCCAGGTTTCCTAGCCACTGGTGTACATAGGTGCATTGCCACTGATACTGGAGGTACATACCGGAGGCGATGGAGAATATCTCTGGTGTCATTTCACCAAACATGGCTTGAAGAAGTGTTCTGGGCAATGTGCGTGTGAGTGCATGTATGTGTGCGTGTAGATATACATTGTACATTCTCTTGTACATTGTACATTGTCTCATTGCCTTGGGGGGTGCACAGGATTATTCAGGGCCCCACTCCAAGGTACCTCAATCTTGCTCTGAGCAAGACCCTCTCGCCTCCCTCACAACTAGCATGAAAAGAATGGTAGAGGTTGCCTTTTCATAGTCACAGATCATTCTTGGAGAGAAGAGAAAGGGCACACTGGGAGGCATGAAGAGGAAGAGGAGGAGGAAGGAGTTGGGGCTGACAACTTATGCCCCGTCCACCTGAAAATGGCCACCTAGATAAAATGTAGGGGGCAAGGCACAGGGCAGCACAAATCACCACCACAACTCATGCTAGCCTTGGGACAAAACTCAACAGAATCCCTCTAACATTTATTCGCAGACTTCCTCCTGTGGTCAGCCTGGTCTTGGAAAGTTAGCTGAACTGAGAGAAAGTCCGCAAACACTTGCAGAAAGAAGGTTGCATGACCAGCAAGTGTCAGAAGCAGCAGCACAAAGACTGGTGTGCATGGTGTGGAAAGGGGATGCTGCTTGTGTAGCATATCGTACACTTGCCAGGAGCTCAGGCTCAGGGGCATGACAAAGGGGACCAAAGCCCAGGGAGTTGAGCCCCAGGCGTCCAAAAGATTCCCAGACAGAATCCTCATGCATCCCTAACTCACTGGATGCACATAGGCCTTTGAGTTTAGCAGTTTATGGGCACTGAGGGTGGGGAGGCATATTTGCCCTCCCACCCCTTGAGATCAGCAGCAGAGCTCTCCTCCGGGAGCCTTCTGTGAGAGATATCAGGAAGCCAAGTACCCGGAGGAGGGCTTTCTCTGCGGTGGCGCCCCATCTGTGGCATGCGCTCCCCAGAGAGGTCCGCCTGGTGCCATTGTTATTTGTTTTTCGGCGCCAGGCCAAGACCTTTTTATTCAAACAGTATTTTAATATGTTTAATATTTATAGATTTTAATTGTGCAGCCAGTGTGTCTCTGGGTTTTAATTGTAATTGTTTTGTATGTATTTATTTCTGTGAGCCGTCCTGAGGCTATGTAGCAAGGGGGAGGCATATAAAAACTTTAATAAATAAATAAATAAATAAATAAATAAATAAATAAATAAATTACATTGTACCCTGAAACACCATCAAGCACAATGTTTCTGCAGGACAGCAAGAAAAGGGAATAAAAGACAGAAAATCTGGTGATTACTTATCAGCTTTTCTACCCATGAATTTATCTTTAGTTGATGGTGTGACCTTCCAGTTTTGATTGTGTGTCTAAAGAGCTCTTTTCCTGAATTTTTTAGACCAGGGAAAATGTGTTATTTACTTATAAAATGAAAGGAAATGCTATTTCCACTTGTGCATTTGTACGATTCTGCTATACCACTGTCATCTAGAGGTTATGCAATGAAAAAGAAGGAAAGCAAATAATATCATGCAGTGCTCAGATCTCAATTCTGTGATCAATATGAAAGTGGATACAGCCAATGAACTGCCTCAGGCACAAGAGCTTTACATATTCTTATAGCACCTTGGCCTTAAAGCCATGAGACAGACTCTTCCCTGAAATCTGCTAGTTGGACAAAAGCAGGAAGGTTGGACAAAAGCCTATCTAACTTTTCCCCCATGCTATTTTCCAGTCAAGATTGTCTGTGTCTCCCCACCGAGCCAGTGGATGTAAGATCCATGGGAGAAAATTTGAAAAGTACTTTAATAATCACCCCCAATCCCTGCAAGCAAACTGCAACTTGTAGAAATGATTCTGACTAAGACAATGACATGGGCCACTGTACCAAATGAACTAGCAAACCTTAGGAAGGGCTTGCATTTTATTACCAAAGAAAAAAATGCTGGAAAATGCAATTATGGCTCTCTAATGCAAGTTGTTTGGTCCATCCAGGACATGACCAAATAAGCTGTTCAACAACCATATCAGCACCATACTTCCTTTAAGTAAAAACTTCTTTTGGGCATTTGGACATTCCCCTGAGACAGTACAGACAAAAATTCAGGTGCAAGGTAATCCATTGGGATTCCTCCCTTACAGGAGTAAATTCATCATCATCCCACTGGCTGTTTCGTCCTTGCCCCCTTGTCTTTATTTTTCTCATATTTCTTTCCCGAGTCTGAACTCAGCAACTTGATTCCTATTTCTATTTTTTAAAATCAGGCAGTGTGCAAACCAGGCCTTGGAGACCAAGGAGCTAAAATCCCGATCTCCTCCTGAAGCCAAGGATGACTTTACCCTCTGGAGGGCTTCCAGGCATGCATGGTAAAATCCTGGAAACTTTCAGGCTCCTGGTGTGAGTTTCTATTACTAGAAAGGAGGACATGCTCACGGCAATGTGCTAAATGCATTAACTCTCATCAGCGGAGTGAGCCATTTGTGTTGGCACCCACCCATCTCTGAAGAGAAAAAAAATCCATCATCAGTCTGGCAGACAAAAAAGGCCACATGCTCCCCTGAGCCGCCAGCAGGGTGCTCGCCTGCCCACACAGCAGAGTGATTCATGACTAGCATGAATGCTCAATGGGGGGGATGCGTCAGGGCGATCAATCAACATACCTGGGTGGATTAGACAGGAGTCGCACTCATTGTCCTCATTCCTGCAGCAGGGGATGGTGTAACCCACAACTTCTTTCGTGTGCCCGGGACACACACACTTGATCTGGTCATACTCACAACACTCTCGGCACATGATATTCCATTCAGCTCCTGGGCAGTTTTCATTGATCACTGTATACCCTGCAGAAAACCAAAATGAGAGGTAAGGAGAAAGGAAATAACTGCATATTGATGGAGCAGAATCTATTCTATTGTGGGCCAATCTGCAGATTATGTTGAACTTCTGTGGTTGGATGTACTAATGTTTTCTTTCTGAATGAAAGTAGGTTATGAGGGTTGTCAATTCGACAAGAGCAGGCGGATGGGGATATCTGACCTTTTCCCCCTGCTATTGTTCAATCAAGATTGCCTGTATCTCCTGACTCACCCAGTGCTTGTAACACCCATGGGAGAAAAAAATCAAAAGGTACCAAGTGAACCATCAGCTCTTAGGCAGGGGTTTCATTTTACTACCAAAGAAAATGCTGAGAGATGCAATCATGGCTTTCTCATGCAACTCCTTGTTTGGTCCTTAGCCAGGGTTGCAATCTTCCATGAGTTGCTTGCCATTTCTCCAGCATGTGCTCCTGGCTTACAAGCTCTACTCATTCCTGGATGATCAGAAGAATTCATTCCTGGATGAATTCAGAAGAATTTTCCCCAAATCAGATTAGCTAATAGCATGGGCAACTTAAGGCAGTGGTGATCTCCCATAAACCACACTCAGCACTGCCAACGGTCATGGATTATAAAAGTTATAATCCAAAGCATATGGCAGGCACCAAACTGCCTGTCTCTGACAGATTATACTTTATTGGAGCAGGAAGTTTAAATCTTCTACAGTTGATTGTTTTGTCTGATACAAGGAATTCCCACCCATTTTAGTAGACTTTGTGCAGAAGATGTCCATTCAAAATTGTCATGCCAATTCTCAAATTGTTTTTCTAAAGTGACAAAGTCCCCACATGAGATTTGATCCCACATGGCACTGAAAACTCTCCTCATGTGGAGATAGCTGATATTTATCACAATAGCACAGATATGTGCTAGATTTTTTTTTCTCTTGATATGGTTAAGTCCATCTTGTATCACCATGGCACAACATAAAACAGCTTCTTTGGGTTGAAAATTACAAGGAGTTCAATAAAAATCATATAGTCCCCAGCTTTTCATGTCAACAAGACTGCATAATAAGCAAGTTATTTTGCCAGTATAAGTACACTTTCAGAAGACTTTGTGAGGAATAAAACACACATGGAAAGAACGCTTTTTTATATTTAAGGAAACCACTTGGGAGCCTAATTCATGTGGTCCAGGGGTGGACAATTTGTGTCCCTACAAGTTATTACTACTCTCAACTGCTCTAGCCAGCCTAGCCAATGGTGAGGGATGACAGAAACAATCGTCCAATTGCATCTGGAAAGACAAGTTGTCCACCCAGAGTCAAATATCTCAGGTTGAAACTATTGGCCTTTTGACACAGAATCTGGTACCTGATCCAAGTATTATTTTCTCCTCATCAGCACACCATAGAAGCACTGGGACACGTCATCCCTACAAATCCCCATGGTCTTTAGCCTTGTTTCAACAGAGGTAGAATTCAGGAGTTTGTTGCGAAGCAGGCAGAGTACTTTGCTCATAGAATCACTATTTCTGCCTCTTGAAACAGAAGGATTGTGGGAATCCTTCAGTGATGAAACAAAGATCCAAAGATCCAATGACCTTCTAGTGCAATTCCTTCCAACTTGTAACTCAGGCAGTTCAAACCAGAGGTTTGTTAAGTCTCTCATGGACACCATATATAGCTGTGGGCTACATTTGTCTTGATATGTAATGAGTTATGCAGACTTCTACTAGAAGGTAACTTGGATGTATCATTAAGTGTCATATCTCAAACATGTTCCACATATCTTCAAACCATGTTCTTGTTCTGAAAGGCTATCATCTGGTTTGTGAAAGGATGTAGCAATGAAAAAATATGTGCTGGTAATGGTACCCTAGAAATATTTGGTACACTTTATGTAGCTTAGGTGCATCAAGCACACAGCTCCCTAAATTATAGCATGCAGCATTTATTCAGAGAGCATTTTAAAATATAGCCTTGACATGAGCTGTGTTTGGTTAATGCTGATCACTCAATTTAAGAATGTCCACCAGGAGAGGACAAATGCACATTCACTTCCAGCTTATACGTAGTATTTGTGATTTCATTTGATCAGTATGATACACTTTGGGTAGAATCCCACAAACACAATGGAACCTGCCTCCTCTCTCCTCTTCTTCAGCTCCTGGAGGGGACCCATCAGTCCCGGGCAGATGTTAAGGACATATGGGAGTTTTCAGGGACAAGACAAAATTCCCCCTTCTGGCTTTACTGATGGTTCTGGTTCTCTATGTCCATGGAGAACATCATTGAATTCCACTCATTATTAGTGCCAGCTGATAGATCAAGGTGCAGTCCTACAGTTGCCAAACACTATCTAGATGGCCATAGTGTAATTCAAGAGCTGAAGCTGTGAATTTGGAGCATCTTTCATTTGCCCCTGCAGGTCTTTCTCTGCTGGCTGTGGCTCCAGGTTTGCAAGACCAACTTTGGAGCCAATGTTGGCAGGATATTCCAGGGGATTAAGGAGGGCCGGAGTGAGGCAGCACTTTTCTAGGAAGAAGTCTGGTGGTACCTCCTCTCCTTATGAGCTCATGTAGAACTCTTAGATAGCTAATCTAATTGATTGGAGGGTGGGAAGATTCTCAGGGCAATCCTCACCTAGGCGGTGCTGCCACCCGCCAATTTGGAGAGTTATGGACAGTCACATTGGATGACACTGCCAAAAATCAAATAAAGATTGAATTAAGATGTTGCTGTTACAGTCTTGTTATCCCCAGCACCACCACCACTTTGTCCCATTTTCCTCAGTGGCTATGTTCACGTGTAATGCTAAACCAGCCCAGGTGGTTCCTGTATGACATGGATTCTTACCTAAGTAATGCTGTCAGATGGTCACATAGTGTCTACTCATGCATGGTTTGGACCCTCCTCTCTCAATCTTCCCACTGGAGGCATGTATCCCATCAGCCTCCATGGCTGAAATTTGTTCCCAGGGTGCACTACTGCTGACTATGTTGCCAGCCTCTTCCTGCATATAGAGGCTGGATGGCTAAAGTTACTCCTGCAATCGCTGCTCTTTCCATGCTATGATAGCCACATTTTGGGATTTAGATGACCAAACAAGCCATGGGGAAGCATGGAGTGCATACAACAAACAGTTGTTTCTCTCCATGGTTCATCAAAAACTAAACATACCATGTGATAAGTCCAAAATAAGGTTCAGACAACCATCCTTCAATGGAAATTACCAAGCCTTGTTGCTGTGTATGAACCCTGAGTCTGTGTTTAACCATCATGCCTGGTCAAGAGGTTGGAGAATTCAAAAGTGTGCATGGTGTGCTGCAAGCTTTGGGTTAGCCTGTTGCTGTAATATTCATTTTGAAGCCCTTATATTGTTTATTATCTTCCTAATGTTTTGTCTGTTTGGGATTATAGCTACTAATACCATAATTACTATTATCATCACCATCACCATCATCATGAACACTATAAAATAAATGTTACAGAAAACACTTGATGGTGTGGTAGGCCTTAAAAGTAAGTTCCACTGAATTAAATGGAGCTTGCTTTCAGGTAAGTGGCCCTAGGTTTGCAGCCTAACGTTTTCCAGCAGGCAAGCAGGCAAACCCTGGCAGTTCCTCATTTTAAAAGAAAAAGAAGAAAAGCAGGTTGAAACATTGAACACTGTTGCTGTCAGCTAAGAGAGTAATTCTGCAGATCCCCTCTTTCTTCACTGGTATGCTGTCTGCATTCAGCAACTTGAAATTTAATGAGCTGACAAAGCTGTCAGAGTGTCCCTCAACCAAGAGGCAGAACTAAGGACTGCTTTGAGGAGCCTGGAGATAGGAAACAAAAGGAAAGCTTCCACAGAAAGAAATATAATGAGTTTGTGCTTTATTTTTTCTGCAAAAGCCAAACCTGTTTTAATAGAGTGTAACAAAGCCATTTTAACCTGGCTTGGTTTTGTTTGTTTTGCACTATTTAGTGCCACATCCTGACAAAATTGGGCACCAAGTCATGGTGAAATCAGTGAAATTTGTATTTTATTTTATTTCACTTCTATGCCACCCCATGGTCCAGAGGACTAAGAAGCATATAGATAAGCAATAAAATATCCATATTTCAATAAAACCAGTGCAACAACAACCACCTACAGTGACTATAATCAAGTCTGACACATGGCACAACAGCAATAATGGTAAAAACCAAATTAACGGTAACAATTATCTATTAAAATATCTGGAAAATAAAAAGGGTTTTACCTGGAGCCAAAAAGGAAAAAAGAGATGGTAGCTGGCATAGCCCCTTGAGCAGTTGAGGTACCATCACTGAGAAGGCCCTTTTCCTGGTTACCAGCCCCCTTACTTCTTTTGGGGGAGGTTCCCTAAGAAGGACCTCAAAGGAAGATCCTAGGGCCCAGGTAGGAATACATGGAAAAGGCGTTCCTTCAGACCCAAAACTCTTTAGGGATTTAAATGTTAAAGCTAGCACTTTGAATCAGATCTGGACTTCAACTGGTAGCCAGTGCAGCTGAGAGAAGACTGGCATAATATGTTCTTGTGAGCCAGTCCCCATTAACAGCCACACTGCCCTATTCTGAGTCAGAGGAAGCTTCTGGAATGCATTCAAAGGCAGCCCCACATAGAGTGCATTACAGTAATCTAAAGAAGAGGTTACCAGAGTGTGGATTGCTGTAGCCTGGTAGGGTACACAGTTGGTAAAGCTTTTGTAGTCAGATACTCTACAGATAGGGCGGTGGTTGGTAAATCAGCCTAAGCTGATAGAAGGTGCTCTGTGGCACTGAGTCCACTTTTGATTCAAGCAATAATTCTGGGTCCAGGAGCACCCCCAAACTACGAACCTGGTCCTGGTGGGAGTGCAACCCCATCCTGGGCAGGTTGAATATCTCCCAACTGGAGTGGACAGACACTCCTCCCATGAGCAGCGCTTCTGTCTTGTCTGGGCTGCACTCCCGTCTCTCTCCCAGTAAAAATCTCTGTCCCAAATCCAGGCCTGGAGCCTGATTGAAATGGAGCTAGGTAAGTCCATTTCATCCAGTTATGCTCTTCGCATTCGACTGATTCAAGTCGCACAAAAGTGCCCTGCTAGGTGCTCCCTTCTTGTATCATTTGCAAATGATTAAATCATGCCTAACATTAGTAATGGCTGTGACTCCGAGGTGGTGTTAGGGAACCCTCCCCACAGGGCTGAAGCCCGAACTCTTTCATTTGGAGCCCTGGATCTCTGAGAGGTCCTTTCCCACAACCACCATGCCATCCACAGACACTTGCTGAAACCAAGGTATGGGGCCCTGATGATCTTGAATGCTCCTGATCCCCAGGAATCAGCTGATGTTTTGCTGTGCCCCTCCCAAATCTTTTTGCCAGGTTTTCCTCCCCCTTGAAAGCATCGCTCTTTACTATAGGGTGTCCTTGGGAGACAAGGACTTTTAAGGACACAGAGAAAAAGACTTTAAAGCATATCTAAATCACCACATGCAAGTGTGTGTTTGTGTGTGTTTGTGTGTGTGTGTATGCCTGCCTGCCTGCCTTGGATCTTTTCAGTACCAAGCACCACTCCAGCTAGGATTGCTTTTCACTGGAAACACTATTGGAAAATGACTTCACAGACAGAAGTAAATACAATCAGTCCCTGCATATGAATGCTTGTCTGTCACCAGATGCCCAAAGGTACATAGCTTGGTGATGGAGAGTACTCTTGGCATACAGAAAGTCCCCTGGTCAGACTCTAGTATGTCCAGTTAAAAAGTATAGCACACACAGTCTATCTATGATCAATGATCTTTTGATTATTTGGTCCCTGACTGAGACCCTATTGTAAATATAGTGACATTATTGTGTTGAGTAGTACTAGTAACTAGAAACAAGTCAGGCACTGGGATTAAGATACAATGATGTCACAAATGAATGTAGTCGGCTTAATTTACATAGCTTCATTCCGAGCTATGATGTCTTAAAAGTCCACATCAAGTCCTGGACCTTAACCCCAGTATATCGTGTTCCATTGCTCCAGTCAAAATATCAATTTCAATGAGTGCACTGGCCCCAAAGCATGTTTTCCTTCTTTTGTAGGTGGGGAGAAAGAATTTTGAAAACAAGCAGGCAGGGCAGGTTTAAAGCTCCCTTGCGTGTGCATAGTTTGATCCAGATCAGAGCCTTACTCACTTATTTGTGAGTGAAAAGGTTGAAAAGGGTCAGCTGAATGCTACCTACTTAATGCAGAGTTCTATCCAGAGGTGAGCAGAAGGCATCTTGGATGAACAGGAGGGATTTTCCTGAATTAGTGAAGTTGCTTACATGAGAAAAGGGAACAAAAAACTGGCAGCTACTTCTGTGAGCACAAGGCATTGTGTCATCTCTGGCACTGGACCTTTTTCTTAATCTAAGTTTGTTCCTTTTGTGCTTAAGTCATCCGTCAAAAACAGCTCCAACACCAGAAGTTTTTCTGCAGGTTCAGCTCAGCACAACTTTAAACTGTGTTATTGCCAGTGGAGTATGACACATTAAAAGCTTGCTGCCCGATTCTGATAAGGAAATTAGAATCATTCCATTAAGAAAGGGAAAGGAGGCACCAGGTCCTGATTGCACCTCCACTGAACTAATAAAATATAAAGTGGTAGGCACTAGTGTTTGCAACTTGGTTTACTTTTATTATTTGATAAAGGATTGTTCTAGATTTTTGGAGTAAAGCTATTGTTCTTTCTGTATTTTAAAAAGGAGCATTAAAACGCAATTGTTGCATTTTATTGTTTTATTATCTATTATTAAGAAAATCTATGCAGCCTACCTATTTTTAAAAAGCTTCAGACCTGGTTGATTGAATTTAATATCCTGGGTCTGAAACAGGCAGGTTTTAAAATACAGGCAGTCTATTCTTGATCACAGTACATTGTTACCATGTCTAGCTGAAAGACAACTTAAGAGAGTCAGGAACCTTGTGCCACCTGTATAGATCTTAAAGCTGCTTTTGACTTCATCTCTAGAAACCTGTAACAAATTCAAACATTCTTTAGTTGATAAGAAGCTACTTTTTCTGATTAAACAAGAGATTTAGTGACTTATCTGCAAGCTCCTAAAGGAAATTAACTAATAGTACAGTCCTCCTCTGCTCCAGATGTGAGACAAGCCTATCTATTTATGCTTACTTTATTCAATGTATTTCTGATGGAAGGGCTTGTTTTTTAAACTTAGGGCATTTACTGTGCACTTAAGACCCCACACTCAGGGTAGTTTGTGGGTGCTTTATATAGTGTTGGCATCTTCCAGGACTTCTCACATAGTTTGCAACCATTCTGTGGCCTTTCTTTCCATTGAGGGAAGCCTGGTATTACCTGGGAAATGCACTAGAGGTAGATCATGTGTTTTTGCAATTCTCCTATACTGCCGCATCACCTGGTGGTTATATAATGGAACATATAGAAAGGCAAAGAAAGAACAAGCAAAGAAACAAATGGGGGCGGCGGCGGGGGGGGGGGAAGATGCATAAAGAAGCTGATTTTAATTCCACAAAGAATCTGGAAGCAGAAGCCTCAGCAAAGTGAAAGGTTATAAGCTTCATGAAGAGAAGCCAGCTCTAATAACTGATTTATGCAGATGACTTTTTTTGTTGTCACAATCAAGGTTGGGATTATATCATTTGTTTAATGCTTTGCCATTTTTATGACATTAACCACCTGGTTATTAATTACACTGGAACTAAGCTCACAAGCTGCTGGGTTCACAATAGGAATCCAACTGAAGAGGTACATTATTATAAATATCTTGATGATCCTTTCCATCATACTTAAAAATGGGGCCTTCCAAGATCTTCTGCACTCCTGCTGGCATGTAATGGCTTAGTAATTCTTCAAAGATTCCTTTTCTCAAACAATGGCTGATTAGCATATATGGTGTTTCATGCTAAGATTTAAACACAGCTCTTACCTGGGGTAGTTATTTGGAAACAAGTCATAAATAAAGAGTCTAAAGGAGTTCAGTCACTTTTTCTCAGAACTTTTCTTGCAATCCCCATATGACTGACTAATGCAGTGTTCTGTATGAGAACTGGATTAAATTTCATAACATCTACTTTTCATAGATGGATTATAGAATCATAGAGTAGTAGAACTGCAAGGGGCCAGAGGGCCATCAGGTCCAAACTCCTGCTCAGTGCAGGACTCCAAGTTAAACCATCCCTCTCAGATGGCTGTCCAGTTGCACCTTGAATGTCTCCAGAATGGGAGAACCCACAACCTCTCTAGGTCATTGGTTCCAGTGTTGTCCTGCTCTGACAGTGAGGATCCCCCCCCCCCCCCGATATCTAGCCATAATCTGGCTTCCTGAAATTTGAGCCTATTATTCTGTGTTCTGCAATCTGGGATGATGAGAAGAAATGCTGTCCTTCCTCTTCTCGTGTGTGTGTGTGAATATTATGTATGTTATATTATAATATATATTTATCCACTCTTGCTACTGTCCTATGATCTGGAAAGATTCCTGTAAAAATGTCTGGGTGAAGGCAGCACACTGTAAAAGAGGGACAGACAACTCCAGAGGTTGGAGGCAGGTTGTATGAGATTCCCCATGTATGAGGCCCATATTCCTCCCTTGTGATAGCCACTGCCACAGCTGGAAGTCACCTGCTGGCTACATTCCCAGCAATTCTGGGGGGAAGCCGCGTGTGGCAGCACATGCCTTGTTTCCCACAATTATTATTTCCTGCCAGCCCACCAAGCAGCCATGGCTGCAGTAGAAGC
Source organism: Varanus komodoensis (assembly GCF_004798865.1). NCBI lineage: Eukaryota > Metazoa > Chordata > Lepidosauria > Squamata > Varanidae > Varanus > Varanus komodoensis. Next base: position 4,143,161 of record NW_025335761.1, read on the forward strand.
CATGACAGGGAAGCAGGAGGCTGCATCCTGGACTGCTGTGTTACCCATCCATCTGGTAGAACAATGCAAATTGGTATTTCTTCATTTGAAGGTTTTTTTTCTCTGGGACTAAAAAAGACAAAAGAATTTCTGTTCAGATTATATCATGTTGAACTGTAAAATGTTATATCCTTGCCAGCTATATTGTGTTTCCATTCTACTTTAAACACCCCCCCGCAGCTGAGAGCAGCTAATTCTGAAGATGATGATGATGATGATCATCATCATCATCATCATCATATTACATTTATACCCAGCCCAAAACTTTAACCATTTACACCACACTGGCCCTATATGTAAATAAGCCTCTCCTTCCATTTAGATTGGCCCATATGAACATTCTGCCTTCAGTCATATTAAAGGGAAGATTCAGCATGGGCTTTTCACTGCAATTTTATCAGCCTTGCAGTCCAGAGGATTTAGGGGGCAAACCTATGCACAGTTAGGCTGAAAAGGTCCTGTAACTCCCAGCATTCTTCAGCTAGGCATGCTGAGAGCTGTCGGACTTTCTCCTATCTAAGCATGCCTAGGATTGATCTCTTAGAGACCATAACAACATTTAAAGAGGCAGCTTTAAAAACAAAACAGAACTCCCCACATCATTCCTGAGTCTGTTTTTCTATAACAAGAAAAAAGTATATGTTAATTTCAGTCACACAATTATCATTATTTCCTATTTGGCTCTAAATCTCATGGTTAGGTAAGAGCAGTGAGAAATTCCATAAGACACAAATATTCATATTCCTCTATTTCAATAGAAAACACAGGAGACTTGTCCTCCCCTTAATTATGGCCATACAGGGAACACTGAGATTTTTCTTGGCAGAGAGAAAGTATGACATAAACTATTGCAGTTTGTGCATATAACATCGCTTTTTGACCTTGGAGCAAATCAGTTTGCCTCTCTGTGGGTCCACAAACACTAGAGGTTTGTCATAAGTCTGGGGAATGGCCAATATGTGGAATTTAAAGTGAATCATGTAATTCCTCAATCATCAGTATATCACTCCCTTTTTAAAAAAATAAAAATCAGTGTCCAGGCATTGTCTCTAGGAAGAATTAGCAGAAGATCACACTGCTGGCCTCTCCTTCACAAGTGTGATTCATCCGGGAGAGGTGGGGTTGGCCAGAATATTGTATAGAACTTGCCTATACCCAGACAATGTTCAACCCAGGGCAAAAAAACTATTTGTTTGGAATGTATTCTTATGAATCATCTTTCAAAAAAATTTCAAGAATCCTCAAGCAAACTGAGTACATAAGGGTGGGATCACCATGCAGAAGAAGTGATTCCTTCTAATAAATCTTTCTTATATGAACTGGTCGGGACTGCAAGAGCATGTTATTGAGCCTGCAGCTACTGCTAAAATAGAAATCTGCATCTTCCTCATTCCTATACATGACTCTGCTCTAGATAGGTTCCTAATTCCCACCAGTGCCCAGGATTGCCCAGGATTTATTTATTTATAAAATTTCATAAATATTTGCAAAGATGTCTTATTCTTTGGAAGTCCACGTATGAGCCAATGTGGCGTGGTGGTTAAAGTGGTGGCCTAAGGGACCCAGGTTCCAGTCCCCACTTGCCTATAAAGCTCACTGGGTGACTTTGGGCCATTCACAGATTCTCAGCCCAACCTACCTCATAAAGCTGTTGTTGTAAGATAAAATGGAGCTATGTAAAGAGGAAAAAGTTCAGATATAAATGCTACTTGATGATGATGATGATGATGATGTTCAGAGACAAGTCTTAGCAGAGAAGGTATTGCCCCTCCATCATAAGAATACAAGTATTACCCTTGGATTGGATCTTTGGAGACGGATTTGAAAGGTTGGACAAGTCACAAAGTATCATGTATATTCTGGGGTTCTATGGCTGAATTCTACACAACTACACATGTTGATTGCATTTGTTACTTGCTGCTGTGTCACAATAATTTTCAGTCATTCTGTCATCAGGCATCAAAAAGAATGCACACAGTCAAGGACAGAATGCCAGTTGTTAAGAATGCCACCCATCACGAATGTGTATTTATTCTACATGGATAAAAGTTCTCAGTGATATTTATATGTCCTCCCACACCATACTTCCAAAGAGTTTGTGGCAGCATGCATACTTCTTACCCAAACCAACGTCATTTCAGCCTCAGAACAACTCGGTGACGTTGGTTAGGCTGAGAGATGCTGATTCTCCCAAAGTCACCAAGTGAGCTTCATAGCTACATGGAAACCCAAGCCTTCATCTCCTCAGTCGTAGCTCAACACTCTTGCCACTGTGCCACACATGTTCTTATGACTGAAAAGGGCCAGCAAGTCAGCTCAGAAAGCCACCCGTGTCCATCCAGCAACAGATGGCCAGAGTCACACATCTCTGAGTCTCTCCTTTCCCACCTCCATTATCCAAAGGCTGATGGAGTCTTCCTGTGGCAGGCTGCACTTACTGAGCCAAGAAGAACCAGCAAAAGCAGCCTTCTGCCTGACCTGCTGCAGTGATGCCTTCACTAGGCCACCAAGCATGATTTTCAGCTTTCTGGAAAACATGCCTCCTGATGCCAAAATGGAAAAAAGAACATCAGCTGACATTAGTTTAACAACAAAGGTAGGACTATTGAGGGCTATTCTGAGCATCTGTAAGAGCTGCACTCATGCCAGCATACCTTCATCCTCCTCTAGCATTGTCATTACCTGACCTGGCTACCAAGAACCCATGCCACAGGCCCAGAACTCCATAACTTCTCTGGGTTTTGGCACTCCAATGGGACAAGAACCAAGAGCACAGGGTGCGTGTAGAAGAAGAAACTCAACTAATTTGTGAACAAGTTCTCTTCTCTCTTGCTGTATGTCTTTTTGATGAGGTGATGTTGAGAGAAATGATCAAGTGCTCTATTCTTCCTTCCAACACAAAGAAATGTACTTTTGCTGGGCCTTCAGAGGAATCCTGCAGGTGAGGCATTGCAATGTGTACCGTTCACCATGTCAGAGAGACTTGCATTAGTTGGCTCAAATGCACTTAGGGAAATTTCCTGTTCAGAAGGCCCTGCTTCTCCAGACTTTCTGGAGAAACTTCTACACAGATTTTCAAAAGAGGCTTCCTTTCTTCCTCTCGATCTCTTCCTTGGTCTGGTGAATCCTTTTCCTTTGTTGGGGAATACAAACAGCATCTCCCACAACCTCCTACCTCAAGGCTATACTATGACAAAAGGGGGACGTTTCTTTCTCACAAAAAATGGTCTGTGTGCAATGCAGAAACTGGCCTCTAGGCTGAATCCTCTTCTGCCTTCTGTCTCCATCCCTCTCCCATGCCTGAGCTGAAGAGAGGGCCCCCAAAAGAGAAAAAGACAGGAGTCTGTGCTGATGTTGGGACATTCCTGTTTCTCCTTTCTAGCAGGCAGTTGTAAGCCACCTCAGATGTGCAAGCCCATAATCCCTGATCATTGGCCATGCTGGCTCAGCTTATGAAGCCCCAAATATCTGGTGATCTTCCTTTTATCCACCCCTGCCTCCATTCCAGAATTACACGTCCCTGGTGAAAAAGGAATGGTTATTAAATAAGTTTGTAGTGTAGATACACAAAAAAGGACAATGATGGAAATGAAGTCAGGAAAATGTCAGCACTGGGACTGCTGTGCTTGGTTACTCCCTCATGTCCACCCCCCCCCCACAATGACACACAGGTGCTAAATGCACACACACACAAAGAAGTGCATTTCTCTACAGCAATGAGCAGAAGATACGTCCCCAGAGGTTTGAGATCTCACCTCTGAGAAGCCCCTGCCGGCATGACCAGTGGTCAGGAATGCTGGGAGCTGAAGTCCGAAGCATCTAGAGATCTACTTCTGCATAGTCCTTCTCTACATCCCTGCCTCTCCATTTCAGCAGTTTGGTGGAACAGGGGTACAACAAGAGTTAAGCAATGGTATCTGAACACACCAGGAGGCACCATCCTTCCTCAACTGGCTCCATAGCTGGTACTCCAATGGCAAGACTTTGGCTGCTGGAGCTCTGGAGTGAGTTGCCGCTCTTTGGCAACTGCAGCTATGGGCAATCTCCTGCCTAAGCCAAGGGAAGGCTGCTTTCGTGCAATACGTGCAGATTCCTGTTTGAGAATGCAATGCAGTGGTAGTCCATGAGAGATCCCTCTTACCCAGGAATCTGTGCTTTTTTCTCTGTGGTGGAAAATGTTAGGGCTTATCTGTGCTTCATGTTTGCTGCATGAACGCGCTGCTGATGTAGCCCACAGATGACCTGCAGTGTCTACATTGAAAACATCTGGGAACTGCTTTCAGATTGCTTTGAGAGGGACCCATGTTTGCTAACAAAAATTATACCAAACTGAGGAGATGGAAATCCTGAGTTAGACCATTACTTAACTGTCCTAAGTGCCACCATGTGTTTTACTGTTTCTCTGCCTGCCTACTCAACATCCCCTCATTGCCTTTCTTTACCAAAGTCCTCATCAACGTCCCTTTTTCTGGCTTGCAGGGCAGGGTTTTGGGAGGGTGGTGGGGTATTTGATGATTCCTGAAATAGCTGGCCAAGTGGACAATTGCAGTTGTTGTGCTGCTGCTTTGGCAGGGAAGCATAAGCTGGAGGTGTAATATACTGCAGGGTAAATAAGCCCTTAAGAGGGAGCTCCTTATTTAGTTTCTGCAGACAAATTTAGTTTCATGCTTCAGAGAATACCTGGGCTGGGCTGTCTGGCGTGCCTACCACAAATGGGACCCTACCTCAAACACAGCTGCTGAGTTTGCGAACTGACCAGCACAGAATTGCTCTGGAAAGCCATTCCTGTCTGACTTTAATCCTTTCAAGTGGGGCATCAATCTGCTGTATAACCTCCCATACAGAATTATTTATATACAGTGCGAGCTTCAGTTTCTGGAATGCCACCATGTTTACTTGGTACATGTGATTTTTACCATTCTCTCCTTTAATAACCCAGTGATTTTTGCCTGTGTGTCTTATTTTAAAAGCTGGCCTTTTTTTCTATAAGCACAGAGCCCCTTATACATAACACAGAACACCTTATTTCTATATTATTTCCACATATTTCCCTGGGACATCATGGATTCCACAGTTTTCAGGTGCTGCTTAGTTCTGAATTGTTGATCTGACAGTCTGACCTGCGTCCTGTGAGGGAGTGCAAAGGATTCTGGGAGTGGGAAAGCAGCTCCTAACGTGCAGGCTTCAATCAGCATGCAACTGTGAGCTCGCTCAACTTTTCCTGCAGATGAAAATGCTCCCTTGGGATAGTCCCAGCAAAATTATATTGAAGGAGAACTGCTTTGCCATTAGATCAAAGAAGAAAAACGCACATGTTGACTTATCCTGCTAATGCTTTTTTAAAAAAATCATAGCTCTACTATAAAATAGGCCCATTCGACTTTAGCAATATTTTCCCCTTTGAAGGCATAGAGCATTGGCAGGAGTAAAGCATGGGTCAGAAACCAAATGTGTTTTTTGTTTTCCTGGTCTCCCCCTACAACTTTTTTCTTTAGACTCAGTCCGGAGGAAGTGGGGATCTGTCTTTGGGCAAGCCTGAGGAATTACACTTGGAAAATCGGAGGTTTAAAAATGACATTCCGCACCTACTCCCCCCCCCCCCCCCCGCTTTGCAGTTTCTTAAGCATCCAGCGCGCCGGGAAAAGAATGCAAAAAGTAGGTGGGCGACGTGTTTACAGCGCTGTGGCAAGCCAAGAGACGACACCGCTCCGGTCGTTTTCCTCCAGATGGCTGGAAAGCCGTCCTGGAGGAACCTCTGCCCCACCGGTGCTAGCGAGAAAGCCAGGAAGACGCGCCCTCCGCCGCCGCCCGCCCCAGAGGAAGCCGTACCCGCCGCCGCTCCCGGTCTCCACCAGATCCCAGAGGCGCTCCGTGCCCTTCGGCGTGCATGGAGAGCAGCCAGGCGCCTACTTACAGTACCTCTCGGCAGGCAGGGCAGGCAAAAGAGCTGCAGGAGGGCGGCGAGCCCCAGGTGCGTCCAGGCAGCGGCTGCCATGCCGTCGCGCAGGCCGGCCAGGGCAAGAGGGTGCGCCCGGCCGCTCGAGGAGGGAAGGCGGACGCCGGGCGGCAGCTTGGACGGGACCTCACCAAGCGGTGCTTCTGAGCAGCATCTCAGATTTCAGACCTCAGCGCGCTCCCCTCATCCTCAGAAGGGGGAACTACCTTCAAGAAGCTCCTCGGACGGCCAGAAGCACGGCGACGTCAGCCCTCCCACCCCCCCTCAAAAAGCACCCCCCTCGGCTGCTCCCTTAACCCTTTCTGCGCTCGGGCGAGCAATCCTGAGGGCTGGAGGAAGGGGCAAGGGATGGCCCTTGGGCGTGAAGCGGTGCTCACGTCTTGCTTTGGCTTTGTTCCCCCCTCGCTCTCCGCCCCGCATCTTCGAGAGACTAGAGGCAAAGAAAAGAATGGACATCTGCGTGTTTTGATAGCCCTGCGAAGAGAAGGATCTCTTCTGTCTCAGGTTTATTTGAGCCAGGCAATCGTCTCCCTGCGTGCTTCCTTTACTTCTGCAAAATGTGAAGATAGAGTGTGTGTGTGAGAGAGAAAGAGTGCCTTTGAGTATGTGTAGAGTGCATAGAGATTGTCATAAAGCAGGCTTAGAAACACCTGACTGGACCCAGAAACGTCCAGTCTGGTCAGTCACCTGATCAGTCAAACTGTTTGCCCACTGCTAAAGACAAGGAGTCTCTGTCTATTGAAAATGTGGTGACCCTCTTTTCCCTGCAGCCTGAGCAGAAGAGAGAAGGTCTCTCAGCAAAGGCCCCAGCTCTAGTGCAAGTGTTTGTTCAGATGGCCCTCGTTTTGGAAATGTTGCGCACACAGTATCCAGCAAGATCCTTCCACTTCTGGAATTAGAAATGCATGCCTTCCTTTTGTTCCGGTGTGTAAAATATCAGTGTGGCATGAAAAGTTGCTACACGTTCTTGAGAAGGTATGTTGTGGTTCTCAGCACATCCAAGCAGGGAACTTGATGCTTGATGGACAGCACAGTCACATCCAGACCATGTTTGGTATCACCTAGAACAGTTGACCCCAAGCACCAGGGAAGATTGACTGCAATTCCAGTAGTGGGAGCTGATGGTTACACAAGATGGCAAAGATTCATAGTGAAAGGGTGTGAAAAGTGGCAGTTTTGCCATTTGAACTGGAGGCAGAGAGGTGGCATTTCTCAGTGGGAACTGGGATTGAAACACGGGGCAAGGAGAGGGAATTTAATGTAGCATCAGTTGTCTGCTGCCCTTGGAAGAGCTGCCTGTTTACCGCCAATGTGCTCTACCAATATATTTGTAAATAAAACAAGCTCCGGAGAAGTCCATAAACACTCTCGCATGCAAAGGAAGTGAAATGCTGCCTGTCACGTCACCCCTGCAATGGCACGCAACCATGTGTGCATGCATGTACCAGGACAACAGTTCCTTCTTCAGCCACAGAAACTGTCAGCCACCGCGACTTGGATGAGCCTTATTTACACAGGCCATATGCTGTGCAAGAGACTGAACAGAAAGTTTCACTCTAGGCTGTTTATGTCCTGTTACAGAAGGCACAGTTTGTGTTTCTACTGATTGGCTATTGACAAATGGGACTGATCACGCCAGCCAAATATTTCAGCCTCTGGGTTGTTCACTTTCCAGGAAGAGAATTCTCTGTGAGCTTTGAGTGTTGTGTTGCAGAATCCTGCTGTATCACTTGGCTTCCATTTCCTTTTATTTTCTTACAGATCAGCTCTGTGCTGTGCATATTTATGGCAGCTTGTGAAAATCTGTCCCACTCTGTAGCTAAGCTGCACGCTGTTCCTTTGAACTGTACAAAGTGTTACGACAGACGCTTCTAAGAAAAAATGATGGGCTTTTGGATTCTCAGAAGGTTATCTCACTCAGTTGCTACCAAGGCGGGTTTTACTGAAACATTAATACATATAAAAATTACCTCTAAAAAGCAAAAAAGGTGCAGCTCTTCTTTTAAATCTGATCTAATGGGAAGCTAAGATGGCCTGGAATCACTGCCATGGTCCTGTATTGTTGCTGTTATTATGCTGTTATTATTTAAAAGATCAGTCTGCAGGCATCTTAAAGAAAATGCATTGATTAATAAAAAGTCAAATGGATGTATCAAGAATCTTGTCAGACTAATTCTCTCTCTCTCCTTTACTGAGAAACCTTCCAAATGGACAGCAGAAACACTGTGGATGAAATCTACCTCGACTTTAGCAAAGCTTTAAACATAGTGCCCCACAACACCCTGATAAACAAACTAGCAAAAAATGGACTAGATAAACTATTAGGTGGATCCAAAATTGGTTTCTAAATTAGGCACAAAGAGTGTTCATCAATGGCACCTTCTCTAACTGGAGAAAGGTAACTAATGGGGTGCCACAGGGTTCAGTCCTAGGCCCAGTGCTCTTCATCATCTTATTAATGATATAGATGAGGAAATACAGGGACAATAATCAGATCTGCAGATGATACCAAACTGAGTAGAATAGCAAATGCCCTGAAAGACAGAATGACAATCCAGGGCCATCCTGATAAGATTGAATGCTGAGCTGAAAGCAACAAAATGAGATTCAGCAGGGACAAGTACCAAGTCTTCTATCTAGGAAAAAGAAATCAAATGCATCGACACAAGATGTGGAACAGGTGGCTCAACAGAACTGAAAAAGACCTTGGAATTACTGTGGACAACAGGTTAAATATGAGCCAACAATGCAATGCAGCCACAAAAAGGGCAAATGCTATTTGGGATGCATTAATAGAAGTATTAATGTATCATTAATGCATGAGTTCTGACTAGCAAATAATTTTGTGGACATCATCTGCACCTTTGAACTTTTTGCAAGAGGCTGTTAATAATCTGATGCATCTACTTTCAGTTTCATTGAGGAACTGAGATCTAAAAACTAGACAGGAACATGTCCTTTCCTGATTTTCAGCTATATAAGCTCTAGGTGGCACTGTGGTAGAGAATAGCAGCAAATACATAACAGGAAATTGCACTTACTTTCATCGCCAGAACTAATATTCAATTTTCCCTGCTCTAAACAAGCAAACAAGCAAATAATCTTCATGGAAAGTGCTGTTTAGAAACAATTAACATGGAAGGTCATGTCATCCTAAAACTCTTATAAACAATCATGAATGCAGAATGAGAGTACATAATAAATTCCTTATGTGGAAAAGCTGTTATTCAGCTAGAAGGCCTTCAGAGCAATTCTGGTAACAGGAAAGCAACTATGTCCAAGCTTCTGAAACTGGGGGCAGTACTGAGTGTGCTCATGTTAAATATAGGGGCACTGACAGGATCACTCTGATAGCTGAGATTAGGAAGAGCAGGAGTATATTACATAAAGACCTCTTCCTAAGGGATTTAATGCCCCAGTCACTGTTTTAACAAGATAATAACTGTGCTTCTGTTACTGATTCCAACAATTCAGGCTGATTAGTTGCAATCAGCACCTTTCACATATGGGTTGTAGATGAATGATGTATTAATTCAAAATACCAATAATCTGTAAGGCATTTGGAAGTAATCTAAGTTAAATTGTTGTGGTGATGCTGAGGTGAATGTATTCCATAGAGGCATGAAGAGAAATCTTTCGAATATGCTAGTAGGTCTCCTAGGAGGATTGGTAAAAATATATATAATTAATTGGTGCATTTGCTTAATGACATGATTGGAACCTTTTTTTCCTAAACTGCAATATTTGATGGCATGCCTTCCCCAACCATAATCAGCATCTGAAGCCTTTTTCCAATGGAGGCTCAGTGGGACAAATAGGAAGGGCCTTTCCAGTGGTGACACCCCCCTCCCCCATTGTAAAATGTTTTTCCCACTGAGGCTGACCTGGTGCCAATTTTATCATCCTTTCAGTGGCAGAATAAGAGAGCTCTCTGTGTTGAGGCATTTAAAGACATTTAAGGTTTATCAAATGCCTTGATGTGGATACCCAGCTAAGATGTTTTTAACAGGTTTACTTGGTCTGCTGCTAAATTATTTGTTCATCTTTAAACTGTTTTTAAATTTTGTTTTTCCTAGAAAAATATACTTGTGTTTATTTTAACATTCCTCTTCCTAGGAAACACCCAGGGAACTTCAGCTATTGGGCAGTAAAGTAATGAAATGAAGTAACAACTGGCCAGTTGACTTAAACCTGAAGTCACTGGAGATTTCAATCTGGGTGCAGGAAGCGACACAGTTGTGGTTGCTTTGCCAATTGCAATCATGAGGAAACCATTCAGACAGACAGAGAGATAAGCTTATTGAGAACCCAAAGCATATCTGTATCCTGGAAAAGAAATTAAATGTAAATGAAACTCGAGCCTGAGGCTCAAGCCAAAAGGCAGCAGTTTAATGCAAGATTAGCTCTAATTTTTATTTCCCTCTTTCAGTATGTTTTTAGTAGTTTGAAGAACCATTTTGATAAAGAAGTAATGGCATGCATGTATAGAAAATATGGCTTTTAAAGGAAATGCTAAACTGAACTGAAACATTAGGTCACTTATTTGGAGGCCTGAAACAGAAGAACATGCTCTGCTTGTTGAGCTCACATTCTCAGCTGCATGTGTTCACGGTGCAGAATCTGGAGTATAGGATGCTCTGTACAGTGTTATTCACATGTCTTCAGGAGGCTTTAAGAGCAACAAGATGCTGCCCTTGGCTGTGCAACTGGTTCAGAGCTATAAAAATAGAGAAAGAAGGCGGGCCTCATGTTGATGCTACTTTGAATTGCTCGGTCTGTGCTTGTGTTCAACGGCTTGGTGTTCAGGATTCCTGCGCACCACAATACAATGCAACACAATCCTTCAGTCCTATGAAAGACCGTGAGAACCTTCCAGTTTCAGGAAGGCATCCACCACTGGGAATAATGTTAAGCGATTTCTATGTGGCTGCCCCTTTATGTGCATCAGCACTATTTTTTTTTCTTTCAGAACTGGTCAGAAGCTGAACTGACAGTGGACAACTTGATACCTTCCTGTATTTGAATAATCAGTTGCGCATTCTAATAGGGCTATTAGTTAATATTAAGAATAATGGACAATGATGATGCTTTTTTGTGTGTCTTTCAAAAAGCTGAGACCAGTGCTAATTTATGATCTCATTTGCGTTTTTGACAGGCGGCCAGTGAGATGTAGCCAAATGGATCTAACTGTATTATGCAACTGAGCAAACCACATCCTTCATTCAACATTATTTGCTGTCTTGATTTGGTTTTACTCAGTCTTTCCTTTGTATATAGTTGGCAATTATCTTCACCATAGTAACATGCTGTGAGTGATAGAGAGAAAAATCAGGCATCACTTTAAGATGTTCCAGGGATAATTATAGAACTAAACATTTTGCCAAAGGCCAGGTAAACTGCTTAACTACCAACCTTATGCAAAGCAACAGATAGGAACAGATGAAAATGAAATGGCAGATACATGTGTACTGCGAGAGCAGATACTGAGCAGTAGCTCATTTGGGCAGCAAGCCACTCATCAAATTTGAGGAAACCCTTCCCTGACACAACCATGGCAGCCATCTTTTCATGAATTAATTCACATCTTTTATTTCCCCTGATGGCTTCCATTTTGACAGCTGTCAAAGAGAAAACAAAAGGAAGAAAAACATATTTTGAACCTCTTTGGTTCAAAGAGGCTGGTTCCTGCTGAACTTTGGTAGCAGGTATACCCTTGACTATCAATGCACCACAAGATTCATATTTATGCAGTTGGAGAACTGTGTCCTTCCTTGGTTGCATAGGAGTGCTAAAATAAAAAATAAAAAATAGAACGCTATTTGTGCACACTGCCTGTGCACTTTTTTAAAGGGGGCAGTTTGCCAGCACTAACAGCCTTCCAACATACCATTTGGGCACTTTGAAGGGGCTGCCACTGACTGTCAAAGTGGAAATCCTAAAAGCTGCCTGTCAGGTGGGCTTGGTGCTGGTTGGGGTAGGGGGAAAGGTAAACAGTGAAAAAGTTGCAGCACACTGAAGATGGCATGTGATTGTGGCAGGGAGGGGAGTGACAAGTCAGTCCTGTCACAGAGTCATCTAGGATACCTGCAAGTGATCTGAAGGGGGGACAAAGAACCCACAGTGAGCCCAATCCTGTGTGTATCGCCAGAGCAGAATGGTGTGATGTGCAAACAAACCTAATGGCTTATGATCCCCACTATGAGTACCAGGGGAATTTGCAATTAACCTCATCAGTATGGCTTGGTGCCTGGTGCAAACCCAGTGAGAATGGCTATTTCCAGTAGTTAACAGGTCAGGTCAGCCCAGAAACCTACAACTTCCCATGGCTTCTGGCTTCTTTGCTGCCCAACAACAGCAAAGCATCCTGGCTGGGTTCCCAGACTGCAACAAGCTGCACCATCAAGTCTCGTCAAGCAAATCTTCCAGCACAGGCTGCTGCATCACAAGGCACCATGGATTCCCCAGAAGGTCCTGCCTTCTGTCTTTGACCACGTCCAGTTTCACCCAGCCACTGATTTAATGATTAATGTTGGATGGCTCCTGTGCAGCTTCCGCCCTGCCCATTCTGAGAGACTAAAATGCCTCTCTGAGGTGTAGTAACTAGCTGCAATTTCAGCTAAATAATGATGTTTCCCCACCCCTTCTTCCCTCAGCCCACTCCTCCCTAGAATGCAGCTCCCAAAAGCTTCTCTGAAATGGAATGCATCCTTTGAGATGAAAGTACTTCTGCAATAAATGCTGAGGTTTATTCTCAGATCTCTGTAAATTTGAGTATAGGCTATCGCTGAGTGTTTGCCTTAAGGCAATATCTGGACAGACAAATGAGTGTGAATAGCTGGGATATTCCATTGAGTGTCTCAGTGGGAGGTAATGATGAGAAGATTGCTTCTTGAAACAAGAACACTCTGGAATGGACTAAATGGGAGCCGGGAAATATCAGAAGTGGGAAGGCAGACTCCCAGTTGAGGATTATGTAATCTAAGGATGTATGTGTTTGTGTAAAGGGGAACAAAGCAGGCATACTGCAGTTTGGAAAAGAACAATGAAAATTAACAGCATCATGGGGTGCCCAGGACATCTGGCAGGTTGCTGGAGTCTGTAAGTTGTACTTCTACCCGCAGTACATTTCCTCCTAATCAAATGAAACCAAACCTTATCTGGAGTTTGTATAACACTTCATTATCAATGAGGAGCATAGTCCAAAACCCTAGAAAAAGTACCAATCATTTATCTATGTATCTATTTTGTCCATCCATGATCATTCTTATATTTGTTGTTGCGACTCAAAGCACAGGAGCTGGGGAAGACGCTCCTGACCTGGACAAGCCTTTGTGATTTGCTTTCCATCCAGGTACAACAACATGGTTGAGATGCCTGAAGCCTTCCAATCTGGTAGGACTCTAACTCCCATCAGCCCAGCCAACATGGCTAAAGGTCAGAGGTTGTGGGAGTTGTGTTTTGATAATAGCTGGAGGTGGCTGGTAGCTTTTCACACTTTTTAATTGATTAATTTGTTGCTCAGGAAGCAAGAATTTTCTTTCTCAAATAGAAAGGTTTGATAATTTTCAGTTTCCCAATGACTGGGCTGAAGATTTGCCTTTGTAAAGGTTACATTTACAGTGCCTTGCCGAAGTATTAAGTCTTCTTTAACTTTTCTACATGTTTTGTGTTTCCACCTGGAATTGAAATGGATTTATTTGGCTTGTTACCACTGGATGTACACAAGATACTTAACAAAGTGAAGGCATATCATGCCACAAAAATTATGTAAATGCAAACAAAGTGGCACTTGCTAGAAGCATCTTTAGCAACATTTACACCTATGAGGCTTCTTGGGTAAGTGTGGATGAGCTTTGTGCCTCTGGATCCTGCTATGCCTGCCCATTCTTCCAGACAAAACTTCTCCAGCTCTGTCAGGTTGGAGGGAGAGTGTTGGCGAACAGTGGCTTTCAAGTCTTCCCACAGATTCTCAAATAAATTGAGGCCTGGGCTTTGACTGCTCCATTCCAAGACATTCAGGTTCTTGTTTTTATACCACTCCAAAGTTACTTTGGCTGTGTGTTTAGGGTCATTGTCTTGCAGATGATCTTCCAACCTACATCCAGGTCCCTTGCAGACAGGTTTCCCTCTAGAATGGCCCTGTATTTGGGCCCATCCATCTTGCCTTCAATCCTAGCTAGTTTTCCAGTACCTGCCAAAGAAAGGCATCCTTGCAGCATGGTGCTGCCAGCACCATCCTTCCCTGTTGGAATGATGTTCTCTGAGCAATTAGTGCTGTTGACTGTGCCACACGTAGCTTTTTGCAGCGAGGTCAAAAAGTCGCATTTGAACTTACCAGACCAGAAAACCCTTTCCCACTTTTTTACTGTATCTCCCACCTGCCTCTCTGCAAAGTTCCAATGGGCATTGACATGGGTCTGTTTCAGCAAAGGGTTCCTTCTCACTGCTCTTACACAAAGTCCAGTTTTCTGGAGTGTGCATGTGATACTGGTTCCTTGATGCTTCCCCTCATGTCAGCTGTAGAACTCCAGCTCTTTCAGAGTCATCACTGGCCTCTTGGTTGCTTCTCTGATTAATGTCCTCCTTACCTGTTCACTGAGTGTTGGTAGACAGTCTTCTCTAGGCGTCATCATGGTTCAGCCATATTCGTTCTATTGTGTAAAAATGGATTTAATAATAGTTAGTGCTCCAGTAGATGATGTTCATAGTTTGGCATTATATATATGTGTGTGTGTGTGTGTGTGTGATAACTCAGATCTGATTGGTACATTTACACAACTTTATTATGTTGTTTGGATAGAGTTGGGGTTAGGGTAGTCTGTGGTCTTTGCAATGCTGTTTGGTTTGATATGACCACCAACAAACTCTGAGACCTTGCAGAAGCAGGTGTGTTCCATCTGAGATCATGTGGCCTTGAATCTGCACACAGGTAGGTTCCCTTCAACTCATAGTGCCTGACTTCTGTAGGTGTCAGGTTGCACCTGAGCTTAATTAGCCACAGCACAACAAAGTGTGGGGGAGAAGACCTTATACAACTAACAAGTACCAGTTTGTTTTTAGGTAGTTAGTTTTTGTGGTACATTAAAAATAATTTGCACATTCACAGTGTTAGCTGTCTTGTGTACATCAAGTGGTAACAATGCCAGTTAAGTACCTTTCACTATCAGGCTGTAATACAACACAATATAGAAAAGTCAAAGTGGGAAAGGTGGGAGTTTGCAAATCTCTCTGCAAAGCCCATACAAGACCTTTAAGGTAAGTTTGGTGTGTAAATGGGAATGTTTATAACCTGGATATCCATGGTCAAATACATTGTCTGAATCAGGACTCATAATTCAGAGTAGTTTTCTATAAAGCATGTACCCATTTTTTAAAAACTCCAAGTCAAACAGAAATCAATATGCATAGCAAATCTAGCAGCTCCTTTTAACTGCCAGTAAGATATTTCCTCCTCATGCAAACAGCAGCTTCAGTTCTAGGATTTTTGATCACAGCAGGCAACAAAAAAGTTAAATCCTGCTGTGGATCTGATAATGATCACCTCAGCAGCTGCTATTAGCTTGCCTATTAACATGCTTAATAATGCAAAGACATATTTAAAATCACATCTAGTTTGGCCCTGAAGTTTGCAAAGCACACAGGTGCAAAATAAGCATGTTATATATTCTCAGTTTCAATTACAAGTAAAACACCATTTTTCGGAACTCAGACCCTCCCCTCAAAGCATGTTTGCAAATGGTGAGCTAGGCAAATTTGCTTTATAAGTCCAGTGCTGTTGAACTGTAGCAGCATTGCTATTTTGCCCCATGCATCTGTAAATTCTCAGTGTGAGAATAGTTCCAAACTACTGGATTAGACTGGGACTAGTTCTAGCTCTAACTGGATTGGCTGATCATTTTTTCATAACGGGTGTAAAGCAAACACATTTTTTGTCAGCTGAAGATTCTTTCAGTGAGGTCACATAGTACAGTATGATTTAAAACATGAACATTGGCAGGCAACAATCTCATAGCATGATCTAATCATGTTTGGTATTTCAAGGACAAGGGGTAAGACAGGAGAGAGAAGGAAAACTGGCAGAGAAATATTGGTTTCAAATTTGGCAACCCTACAGATGTTGTAACTATCTCTATGGAAATCTCATCAAGATTTGGGGGAAGGCAGCTTTCCAACTTCCCCCCCCTCCCTGATAGATAATATTGCTTGACAGAAAATGCTGGCTAGATCTAGGCAGTGCATATTATTAATGGCTTGTAATATCTTTTGCTTTTCCAGTGCTTTGTTCCTTCAAAATGGCTTTAGGTGCAGCTTAGCAAGCATTGCTAGAGCACAACCTCCTGCACACACTTCAGGGGGCTTTGTGCTGACACTGTGATTGTGCCACATGGGCTTGCTGTAACGGAAAAGGCCAGAAGGCCACTGTGATTAAGGAGATGGTGGTGAATGACTATTCTGTCCTTGAACCCGGGTCTTCTCTGTATAGCCTTTCTTTGTATCTTCTCCACAGCCTGAGTTTGCTGCCTGTTGCTGCACATCACTCCCTGGTGTCTAGGAACAATGCCTATAAGTAGTGTTTGGAGTATCCCATGAGAAGTTTTGTTACTGAATGCTGTATTAACATAATTGCAGGTATAATCTAAATGATTATACCAAGGCCTGAGAAGGTCAACACCTGTTGCACATACTTCAGTTTGTTTGGGTAAATTTGAACTGGATATGTTTTGGGGACCTGGTGATTCTAGGAACTAATTCCTTGGACAACCAAGGAAACCTTGGATTCCTTGGACAACCTGGAAGTGCTTTTTAACACTTGAAGGGCCAACTGCCTGGTGTGGGAATGGTCCTGATGCATATTTCGGGACCATTCTTTTAAGATTCTTTCTCAATTAGTTACGTGCAAATCCTATTCATGTGTTCTAGTTTAATGGGAGCAGGCATGACTTTGGGCCAGTCACAGACTCTCAGATCAACCTACCTCACAGGGTTGTTGTTGTGGGGATCAGATTGAGAGCAGCAGGAGGAGACTAATGTAAATTGCTTTGAGTTCTCTAGAAAAAGAAAAAAGCAGGATATAAGAAAATAAATAAATACCAAAAAGCCTCTTCCAACTGAGATCAAACATGCACCTATGTACTCTTGTTGGTGTCTGCTGAGGAGTGGTCTTTTGGGGCAAGCATTGCCTAACTTATGAGTAAATGTCAGTAAATGTCTATGAGTAAATAGAGTTTCTTGCTCTATTTGCTTTCAGTGTAATCTTTGCACTATTGCACATTGGCTCAATATGAAGTGGAAGCGAAGCCATGCAGTTGTACAATGCTCTGTCCTTGTTGCATGAACTCAGCTTATGTATGGGCAACAGAATCAAGAAGACACTCTTGACTGCCTGAATTAGTGTAATGGAGCAAAGGGTGCGCGCAATCTGCACCAGGAAGCCCCTGCCTGGAATGTTGCTTCAGCGACCAACTGATCTAATGCTTTAGCCCAAGAATGGGAGACATAGCTGTGCAGATGCACTTGGACTACAGTTCCCATCACTGCAGGGTGATGAAAACTGCACTCCAACAGCATCTGTGGGGCACATGTTCCCCAGCCCTACTTTAGGCGCATCAGTGTATCACATCCTCAGATCACGTTTGCAATATGGGTGAAACAGTACCACTACTGACCTCTTGGAGAATCAAAATAATCAGTTGCAAATGTTTGCATACTCCAAAAATGTGGATGAATTTTTGCTGCTGTTTAGATACTTGATTTATTGTTTTATTTGCTGTTTTATTGAGAGATTTGTTTTTATGAGTGTTTTTAGCCAGTTTGGCTGGTGGCAGGGTTCCATGAGAAGGAATAAGCACAGAAGAATGAATGATTGAACGAATGAATGAATCCATCCCACTGTGTTGATGCTAAGCACTACATTACTCTTAATCCCATAGATCATAGCCGGAATCCAGATAGTTCCTTTCCATGAAAGCCAAGTTCAGTGCCTAAGCAGCTATGCCTAAGCATTTATCACTGCAAAAATGCATCTTCTCCTCCTGTCTTGTCCTTCATGTCTTTCCTCTGTTGTTCCCCCGTGGCAACATATTAACTGTAATAAGAGCAGGAATCTGTACTCTGCTAAGCACTATGCATTTAAGAGTAGTAGTAGTAATGCCTCACTGAGTTAGTGGAGAGTATCGCATGTTCTCTGGATTGCGCACCTGACAAAGCAGTCTTTAACCCCTTAATATATATAGGACAAAATGCAAAAAGCAGCCTCATAGCTTTGTCAAAAGGTTGCACGATGCCAGAGCAGATGCGGGAACTTTTATGTATCGCCCTGATTGGCTGTGGTGCCTGAGCAGTCATCAAAGACAGCCTAATACTGTAATCCAGTGTTGTGTTTAGGAAAGCATAAATGACAGACATAAGATCTTCATAGGAAAAGAAAGGTCACAGCTTTCTCAGCAGATGAAGTTAGTACAGCTGGTCATTATCATGACCCAAGGTTTTCAGAAGAACTCAAGTTCTCATAGATCTGTGCAAGAAACTAATTGGGGAGGGGTGTATGGAATCAGTTCATTTATGGCAATGATTCATCTTTCTCCCAAATGCTGATATCTTGACATGGGTAAACATTTAGCAAATTTTCCGTGAATGAAATGTAAATTCTGTGGAAGCCATGGGTCATGAATTCTCACTGTGACACTGTAGATGGCCTTGTTCTCTTATTTTGTGATTCTGCAGCTCCTTGACGGGAAAAAGGGTATTTCTATCAGATGCATTTCCACTGGTGTATCCCAGGGCACATCCAGTTCCAACTATACTTTTAAATATCAACAAACCAAGTCACTGAACATGCAACCCTGTGCAAGTTTAGACAGAAAAAAAGGCCTACAACCCCTGGCATGCTGGCTACATAGACCTTTTTCTGCCTAACTTGCACAAGTTTGTGCCCTAACTAAAAACAGGCTTCTGCGAACATTATCCTCCCTGACGTAAAACAGCTCAAAGGACTCCATTTCATACGTTCCTAAATCTTCTTATCTTCTCTGACTACAAAATTGTGTGGAGGAAGACAGTGAGGTTGAGCCTGACCTGCTGCTTGTGATAACATGCTTGTCAGTATGTTGAAAGGACACTGCTTACACTGGGTGCCTGCTTGAGGCAAGTGGGGTCTCTCCATGATGGTGCGATCAGAATTCCGACACAGTGGTTCTTCTCTATAGACATTCCCTTCCCAGTGCACCATCAGCAATGTCAAAGCTGGTGAAGATACAAAGGTGAGGAGAGACAAGCTGGTGTTGCCACGAATGCCAGCCCCTGCCCCAATCTTTCTCCATGTAATTAAGACTGCATGGAAGAAAGCACCTGAATAGGAATTGCAAAAACATAAAACAGGATTTGTGTAACATCTAGGTTTGACTCTGATAATGCAGTCTCTTTAGTGCTGCCTTTGAGGATGACTTAAAGCTGCTGTGTATTTTCTTGTGAATGCAACTTCTGAATATGCTTAATCCTCAGGTGTGCATTTATTTTGGAAATGAGAACAGCTCACATGTTATATCATGTGTGTAACCATGTTGTCATTTATCCTTTGTATAAAGGTGCTTCCAAATGGACAGTTCCTTGTGCTGCCAGTAAGAAAACAAGGTGCAGCTATTCTGTCTTGTTCTCCTCAACTGGAAAAAGATGGAAGAAATGGTGGGAAACCATGGGAGGTTTACAACTGGAAGATGATGCTGTCTGAATTCCCTGCACATTTCCATGAAGAAGGCAGGACAATAGCGCAATAAAGCTCTCATCTCCCAGAAATTTCCAAGTCCATACCCCTCCAAGTTATTGGTTGAGGCAAACCGTGTGTCCTCAGAGCTAAAGACTGGGTCGAAGGCTAAGTGAGATAGATGAACAGGCAGGAACAGTGGAATTGTTTCAGTAATCAAAGGAGCCACTCCCAACTTCATACACACAGTGGACTTTAGTTAAATGGTTTCTTACCAAACAGTTCTGAGACCTTCTGCTCTTTTTGCCTTTCTGACTTCTTACTTCCTGCCCCTCCTCCAGACACCATCTTCCTGGTTTTACTTCTAAATGCCATACATATTTACACACAGGCAAGCTTGTTAAGAGACTGTGAGATAGTTGACAAGCAAGCCACGATATCCATTCCATGGTAGATGTGAAGGCAAGGCAAAGCTTCTGTGCATGCATGTAACAGGAAGGGAGCACCAAGGAGCTCAGGGTCTCTCCTAAAGCACTTGGACTGGAAACTTGCAGAATCCAGTAGGTTTTATAGAAAGAAAGTGCATGATAGGAGAGTTCCTTAATTTCCTGACTGAATAGAACCCTCTTTCAGTCTCTTCAGGTTAGATGGTGCTTTCCTCTGAGCAGCTTCCAGTTTGATCCAAGGAGAAGAGAACTGGAGCCTGCTCAGCTAGGACAGCCCTCCCTCCCAGATGTTCCTCCTCCCAGTCAACATGGCCAATGGTCAGAAAAAATGGGAGTTGTAGTGAACACCAGCTTGAGGAAAACTGATTAAGGTCTAATGGGCCAAAAGTGACAAGATGAGGACAGAAGGCAGTGCATATAGAAGCCATGCAGAGCGACTGTTATGTGAAAAATTACAGCAGCATGAAACTGGCTTTTTGTGGCCCTTTACACCAAAAAGCTGCTTGCTTACGCAGTGAACCTTACTGGAAGAAGATGCAATTGAGAAACCATTTGTTGTTTTTCATTATTTTACTTTCTTTAGATAGGACTGGTTGACTGCACACTAGCACCGCAGCTCCTTGCATTAGTAATCACCACTGTTTATTTTGTCTTGTTACAACAAGCAATTTTAATGTATTAAAACCCACAAGTATGTAAATAATGGATTCATGAAGGCTGATGAAATTCCAGCACAGGCAGCACAGTACAGGGTGGGGAAGCCCTGCTAATTACCCCGCCTGCCCACCCGCCGGCTTCTCCTCCTTCAGCTGTCCTCACCAGCAAGCACGGTAGCCCATGTATTTATTTATTGATTTATATCCTGTCTTTTTCCTCAAAGGGTTCAAGGCAGCTTACATCATTCTCCTCCTCCATCTTATCCCCACAACAACAACCCTGTGAGGTAGGTTGGGCTGAGAGTCTGTGACTGGCCCAAAGTCACCCAGTGGGCCCCATGGCCGAGTGGGGACTCGAACCCGGACCGCCTGAGTCCTAGTCCCAGGCTCTTAACCACTACACCACACTGGCTCACCCACATGTATTGGGGTTCAGCTTTTGCAATGCACTTTTTGCAATGTGGGACTCTTTTAGAAGCTGCAGCATACAGTGGTGAGATTATTGTGTGAGCATCTAGAGATCAACACTGAAACAACTGAAGTGACTGCTGGTTGCTACGGGGCCAAGTTTAAAGTTTTAGTACTATGCTGTAAAGCCAGAAGCAGCTTGAGACTGAGTTCCCAAAACTCAACAGCTCCCAACAGATCTTCCATCTGGTTGTACCCATCCTTAGAGGCCCTCCTCCTGATTACGCCACAAACTACACTGCCCGTCTGGTGAAAAACATGAAGAGGACTTTTCTGCAGTGACTCCCATGCTCTGGAATATACTTCCTTCAAAAATGTGCTACTTCTGGTGCAGCTTGGGTGCATTTAAAAAAACTTTTTATTCACCTCTACTTTTGATGATATATAATACCCATTATTTAGCTTTGTTTGTTTTCTGATGTCCACTGGTTATGTATTAGTTGTGTTGCATATGTTGACTTTTATACTCTGGTTTTACATGGATGTGTTTGACGTGGCATGTGGAACAATCCTATTTTTAACTAAATCGAAATCAAGCTCTGTAGAATTGTTCACTCATAGCATAAGTACTCCTACACAAGTATAATGGCAAATGTCACAATACTGCCACAGTAACAGCAACTCTCGGTCCAGTTACCACTTGTCCGTCCAGGATGATCAGTCAGAGAAGCACATGGCATGCCATTATCATGTTGTCAGTGTCTTTCCTCCTTTGCTTCAGCCAACCAGATTGAGCAGAGGAGGGAAAAACACTGAATGTGTGAAGATGTGTCACAGGCTTCCCTTACAAAACTTTACTGTAAAAGAAGCAAGGAGTGGGGACTGCTTTTGGCAGAATGCCTGTGACATGCATCATCTCTAGCCACGGCTTGTGCAGATCACAGAACACACAGCCTGCTCCTAAAAGCATATTGCGGGATGTCAGGTCCTATTCGTTTGCTTCCAAAGTAGTCTGTTTAGGATCATGACTGCAAGCTATCGACCGAACCATTTCAACACTCCATAGATAACACATCTTTAACTCCAAAAAATGAGGGATGTGGGTAAGAGCCGAACTCTCTTCAGGAACAGAAAAGCATTGAGTAACAGCAAATTCTGGATGAACTGTTTCCAGATAAAATAGGAAATGAGTCAAAGGAATGCCAAACAAATAAGAACACATACAGTTTGTATAACAAGCACATGTGTCCTTAGCCCTGCTTTAGCAGCCATGGGGGAATACTTGCCATATTAGATAGGTCAAGAAGAATTTCTTTGATTATTTATCTAGGCTGAGAGATAGTGACAGGCACAAGGTCACCCAGTGAAACTTTTGGCTGAAGGAGTAGTTGTCCTGCTCAAACCTTCTAATTATTGGATCACTTGTCTTTTTGCTAAAAAACAATTATGGCTTTTCTGGTAGCACTTCGACAAAGTAATAGCCAAGTAGAGTGCTACCTGGGAGATGGTATTGCAAGTTTTTGAA
Organism: Varanus komodoensis; assembly: GCF_004798865.1. NCBI lineage: Eukaryota > Metazoa > Chordata > Lepidosauria > Squamata > Varanidae > Varanus > Varanus komodoensis. Next base: position 4,165,890 of record NW_025335761.1, read on the forward strand.
ATGGGATTGTTCTCCCCACACCCAAAGGATCAGGACTGCATTCTGGGGAGCTGTTAGATCCAGGCGTTCCTCTTGAAGTCCAAGTGGTGTCCAAGCTACAGAGCACCTGTCACCAGCTGAGGCCAGTGTGCCACCTGTTGCAGGGAGAGACACATTCTTCACGCCAAGTCATATCCTGTTTGAACCATTGCGGTGCATTCTATACAGAATGGTACATTAGCTAAAGTGAGTACAAATCATGGCAGCTGAATTACTATCAAAGTCCACCAGACATATGGAACACATCTTGCCACTCTTGCAACATCTGTGTTGGCTCATGACTGGTTTCTGGGCTCAATTCAAGGTTCTGGTTTTACTCTTCAAAACCCTAGATCAGCCTTCCCCAATCTGATGCCTTCCAGATGTTTTTAACAACTCCCGTCATCCCAGACAATGTGGCCCAATGCCTTTACTGGTTTTGAATGATGGGGATTGAAGTCCTAGACATCTACAGGGTTTCAGAGTGGGGAAGATCCTATGTGCCTTGAACTATGTGCCTCGGACCAGGATGCCTTGAGGATCACCTCTTTCCATACTGACCTACCTAGGTTTTCTGGTCCTTACCAGAGGTTCTTTTGTGGCTCCCCACCCCTGTGGAATGAGCTGCTGTGGTGCTGACAAGGGACAGGGACTTTGCTTTGTAAAACACCTCCGTGGGGATCTCCCCTGAGGAGGCATCTCAAAATGTTCCGTCCTTGATTGGGAGTTTTGTCTGACTTTCAAGAGTTTCTCTCTTGCTTCTCCACCACTTTTTGTTGCAAAATTAATGGTCTTATTTTAATTTTTTCACAGAAACTGATTTATGAAGTTGTATACCTTGACAGCCATGCATAAGTTACAACTGAATATAATTAAACAAAGATCTGAACACATCCATCAGCAGTCCCATGTAAAGAAATCAGGGTGCCATATTTCAGCTGCATAGGAACAAGAAATTCTCCAAAGCTCAAGTATCCATTTTTGCATATTTGTAATTAAAGAGGAAGGAGTTTATTTTGAATCCTTAACAGCATTTATTGTTTTAATTTTCAATACTTCATAACAAGAATAGCAATACTATTAACAGTGCAGGTTCAAAATACACTCTTTTGTTTTTGACAAAAAGTGTGTTTTATAGCTTTGGCATGTTTCGCTAATGCACAGACTTGTTTATTGTATGCAGCAACCATAATTTACTATGGAGAATCCAGGGACTTGGTCAGAGCATGGGTGCTCTTGAGGAATAATTATTGGAATGCAACCACTCTGAAACATAAAAAGTTGGGGTGCAGTCTATGCACATTCAGCTGGAGAGGAGCCCCAAAGTTCTCATCATGTCCCATGTCAGCATGTCAAAGCATGTTTCTTTGTCTAAGCATGCATCGGACTGAGCCCTTGGTCAAACTCTAGCAACCTAGTCTTGTTGTGCCGCGGTTTTACTGATGAGACCAGAGACCAGTTGGAATTTTCGAGAGGAGTTTTATTACCTGCAGGGACCACACTCGTTGGAGTGCGGTCTCGAGCAGAAGGAAGGCAGCGTTTTTATACTCTTTTACAACTATGCAGGTGCTTGAATAACAGCGAACAATAGGGGAAACCCACTGAGCCCCATTTGCACATTTTTCATGCTAAAGCAAGCGAGGGTACAAGGGCGTAACGTCTGTGGTTATGCTTGAGCGTAGCCTGCTTTGTTGCGTAGCGTGCACATTCGTTGAGGTTCTTGTTCTTACGCAAACAGGACACCCTGATCATGCTTTTTACCCATGACGAGCCATGCCCTGGTTGCATGTTCGATTAAGAGGGGGGTTACGACAGTCTAACCTGGGATCCTCCAAATGTGCCGGACTGCAACTTCCAAAATGCCAGCCAACATGGATTGGCTATGATGGCTAGGGGGATGGGAGCTGTAGTCTGAAACATCTGGAAGGCCCTGAGTTGGGGAAGGTTGACCTAAAAGTTCAGTAGAATGAGACAGGAACAAGGTGCTTGTGTCCCTGAGGTGAACGGACTGTATCATTTTGTAGATGAGATAGACAACTCCTGAATGTGCTTTCCCAAATTTAAAACAAAAAGCTCCTCTACAAATACAAAGGGACATATCTAGCTTTGCCTTTTGCCAGTCCGCTGGGTTTCTATTTGCAAAGAGTTCACGGAATGCAAAAAGAAGTTTTTCCAGTTGCACTGAAGCAGTGCAGTTGGTGGAACTACCAACTGTACCACCTCTTTCCAGCCTGTTGAAGGTGTAGGCCAGATCATAGAGCAGGAGTGGCCAATCTGAGGTTCTCTGAATGTTTTGACAGCTCCATCAGCACTAGCAAGAATAGCCAATGGTGGGGAATAGGCCAAAACATCTGGAGTTGCCCTTCCTTGAGTCAACTCTCTAAGGTTGTAACCACTGGCCTTTCAGTAGAGAATCTGATACTTATCTGAATATTATTACCCTGGATCATCACATAATTCCTCTCGTGCCTGTTCTCCTCCCTAGAATCCCCGTATAAAATCCAGCCATTCAGTGCACTTTGAAATAGTTCTCCTTCTCAGCCCTACCATGGGGCGATGTGAATGGAGTGCTATTTTCTTCCCTACTTCAGATCAAGCACAGATGTTGTCCTTCAATATCTTTCCCTTGCCCACAGTGTGTATGGTTCCAGCCCAAACACTTTGATCTTGCACCAAGCAAAAATATGAATTGATGAACAGGGTAAATATTGACACAGGAATATTTTCTGCATTGAAATCAGTGGAACTTAAAGGTGCTTATTAACTTTGCCTGAATCACAAAAGTCATTTAATTGAATTTCAGTTTTATTATTGCAAGCTGCTTTGCCATTTGTTTGAACTATGCATCATGTGCACGTGTGCCTTTAGAAAGGCAAAGAAAATCTGTTGCAAAGATTTACAGTGTGTGCACTGAAACCTGAGGCGAAGCCCGCGTATTCCAGTAGTCCATTAAATCCCTGAGCAACGGACATTCCAGTGTATATAGCTCATATAGGGTCCACTTTCTAACTCTTTAACAGTCTTGAGAAAAAGTGAGGAAAACACCACAGCCCAAGTATGGCCTATTAAAGCAGCTCCTAAACATGCCCCGAAAGTCCAAAACAATGGAAGTAGGGGAGCGAAGGATAAATTCACCACAGGCAAAAAAGGGGGAAATAAATGAATATAGTTAAATACAAGCAAATGTTGGGAATTCCTTGGTGAGTTTCAAATCACATAGTTATGGTGGGAGCAGGTAGGCTAAAACCTAAAGCATGTATCATGATGTTCCTGCTTTAAAAGTTGCATTTAATTTCTGGGAAGGTGACTAGATAAGCACACACATCTAAAGCATTATAAATAATTCTGTGAGTCGCATTTAAAGAGCTTAAAGAAATTCACTTCCCCACTTTTGGTCAGTTACTGCCTCTCAGCATAATATACCTCACAGGGTTGTTCTTGTGGAGTGAAAATTGAGAGCAAATGGAGGAGAATTGTGTAAAGTGCTTCTGTGTAAGAAAAAGACAGGATATTTAATCTAATAAAGAAATAAAATGGATGGATGAGTGTAGGTCTGCACTGTAATACAAGACTTATATAGGCAGCCCCTGGATTATGAATGAGTTCTGTTCCTGAGAAAATGAAAATTCATCTTTAAGTCAAATTTCTATGTCAGTCGGATCACATGTAGTCGCCCTTCACATTTGTGGGGGTTAGGGGCACAGGAGCCCCATGGAAGTGGAAAAATCATGAATATATTCTCCCGCTGCCTCCCAAACCACCAGTGCCTCCTCTTTGCAGTGCCTCCTCAATGCCAAAAAGATTTCTTCCTCCAAATGGGTGGGGCAGGAAGGCATGATTTGGAGGCCTTCCTCTCTCCCTTTTCACTTCCTGCTTCTCTATGGTGATGCTTTGGAGGCCTCCTTCTGTCCCCTTTCACTTCCTTGCTCTCTATGGTGATGGCAATTTTCCACAGTATTTTTTAAAGATTTATAGACTTTATGGCAGTTGGTTCATAAATATGAATTGCTCATATTTCAGATATTTGTAACTTGGGGACTGCCTGTATCTCACCAGCTGGACAGATCATTGCAGTTTGACTGATTTAATTAATACAGGGCTGGGCAAGAAGGCCTCCCTTGTAAAGGACCATTTGCAACCGCCAGAAGCAGATTCCTACCTCTATGTGCTGCTTAAATTTGGAAGTAGCTCCAGACTGACAAATGTTCCTGCTCATACTAAAGCCACAGCAGCAAATGCAGGAGGGCAACAAAGTCTGTACAGAGGATGCGTCGAGTGGCGGAGGGGAGGATATTATCCTCCCCTTTTAGGCCCTACTCATGCATGTTCTTTGAAACAGGCATGTGCATCTGCTATGATCTGGATCAGTGTAACTCAGTGCTGATGAAAATGGGGTCTGAAAATTCAGCATTCTCAGGCAATTGGGCTGGAAAACTTCTTAATTCTCAATATTTATTAAATCAAGCATGAGCTGCTTCCATATTGGGCTTAGAGAGTGGCCAGAGGATTAGGCTAATTCAAAGGCCAGAAGATATTGTGCAAACTTAGCTGGCTTAGTATTTTGAGACTTTGGGGTTATTGTTGCATTACATTTATAAAATATAAAAACTGTTGGGAGAGGTTCACCTGGCGCTGAGCCTATATTCTTTTCTGTGCCAGGTCAAAACCTTTTTATTTAAGTGTTATTTTAAAAATTAGTATTTTAATAGTTTTAATCAGTCGCTCTTGACTTAATTTATTTTTATTGGTTGTATATTGCTTTATATTTGTATCAATTGTTATTCATTTTTGATTTTAATGTTGTAAGCCATCCTGAGATGCCACGCATAGAGGACGGCATATAAGAGTTTTAAATAATTACATAATTAATTTTATATCCTGCTGTTCTTCCTCTTGCAAGGAACCCAAAGCAGCTTACAAGGTTCACCTGGTCTCCATTTTGTCCTCACAACAACAACCCTGTGAGGTAGGCAAGGCTTCAAGTGCATGATTGGCCCAAAGTCAGCCAGGCTTTGGTGAGTGGAGATTAGAACCCAGATCTCCTGCACCTCAGTCCAGCACGGAAACCACTATGTGACACAGGCTATTTAATAAGCTGGCCTAATGAAGACATGGCAGGGATATGGATGCTGGACACCTTCATTTGGCATGTTTCATTTTGGACTAAACATCTACTGTCACTTTTTCTTTTACCGCTAAGCAGTCCTTTCAACCCAAGCTGTGTCTGAATGGAAGCTTGCCTGCTAATGGCATATCCACTGCTCTGCAGTCCTTGAAAGAAGAGTTATTGAAGCAAATGAATTATATTGCCTCAAGAAAAATTGTGACTACGCTGGATATAGAACACTTTCAGTCACATCCCCAGTTGTGTACACCGAATGTGGAAGCCTTTACCACTGATTCCTGTCTCTGCAAAGCTGTAATTCAAATCTTCTCTGTCTTTTCAGGCTGTACAAAGAAAATGTAGCAATTCTGCCTGGGTTTGTCACATTCATTCTACGGCTCAAATTCATGTGTGTGTATGTGTGCATTGAAAAAATACATTTCTTTAAGTTTTGTTTATTTTCTTTCCTGTTGTCATAGTAATTAGTCTTTCCATCTTTCAGGCTTTTATTCCAGTTCTCCTCCCCACCTCATTCCCTTTACATTATTCCACTAGGGATTCTAGCCAGACTAGGGATTCCAGCCTTTTGCTGCCAAGAAGAAACGTAGGTTAGAAGTATTAAATACCATAGAAGTCTGTGGCTGGGATTTAGGTCGTTGTGTCTAGGAATGGTGGCACTAACTCAAGAGAGAGAAAGAGCCCAGACAAAGAATTTGGGGAAGCTCTAGAGGCGCCTCTGAAACTCTCACGTCATTGATCTAAACTGGATGTGCTTGACAAGAGAAAGCATAAAAACAGGAACTTTCCTTTTCCAACCACAATGAGAAAAGCTAAAATTGTTCCGTGTCCAGAGACTTTTCCCCTTTGGCTCATACCCGAAAAAAAGCTCTCTTACTCATCAAAACATGAGTCCAGATGCCCTCACGCTCTGTTAGAACCAGCTGGGCACAGGGTAGGGCCCTTTCAGTCATAGGCTTAAGATCTCTAAATTCTTCCCAGAGTCTAATACTAGCAGTGTACTAGTTCTGTTGGTTGGATCTACCTTCTATTGGTTTGGCTTGGTTAGATCCATACAGTAATAAATTGGTGGTTTTGCTTCATGCTCTGAAGGTGATGGATGACACTTAACATGGTGCAGAAGAGGCTGCTGCTTTATAAATGCAGGAAACAAATACAATCAGACAGACAAAGCCTTTTTAATGGGAAAAAATCATGTGTCTCTTATAGTGTGGTTTGCATGTCTAAATGAGCCCTTGAAGATTAAGCACCACAGTTGGAATGTCCATATCCTCAGATATTAACTCAAGCACTCTACTGTTTGAAGCAGACATTCCCACATTCAAACTCATCTCTGAGCGAGGAGGTACATGTGGGCACACTCAGAACCCATTCATATGATGTAACTGACATGACCCTTTCATGGATCACTGCCTTGTTGCGGCAAAGGGGCTTGCGTAGCTCAATGAAGCTATGAGCTATGCTGTGCAAGGCCACCGAAGACAGACAGGTCATAGCAGAGAGCTCTGACAAAACATGATTCACTGGAGAAGGAAAAAGCAACCCACTCCAGTATCTTTGTCTTGAAAACCCCATGGACAGTACCAAAAGGTAAAAAGATATGATGCCAGAAGATGAGCCCCTCAGGTCAGAAGGTGTCCAATATGCTACTGAGGAAGAGCAGAGGGCTAGTACTAGTAGCACCAGAAAGAATGAAGCTACTAGGTCAAAGCCGAAAGTACACTCAGTTGCAGCTGTATCTGGTGGTGAAAGGAGAGTCCGATGCTGTAAAGATCTATACTCCATAGGAACCTGGAATGTAAGATCTATGAATCAAGGCAAGCTGGATGTGGTCAAAGACTGAACATCGACATCTTAGGAATCAGTGAACTAAAATGGACAGGAATGGGTGAATTTAATTCAGATGACCATCAGGTTTACTGCTGCGGGTAAGAATTCCTCAGAAGAAATGGAGTAGCCTTCATAGTCAATAAAAGAGTAGGAAAAGCAGCACTGGGATACAATCTCCAAAATAACAGAATGATCTCAGTTTGAATCCAAGGCAAACCATTCAACATCACAATAGTCCAAGTCTATGCCCCAACCACTGGAGCTGAAGAGGCTGAAGTTGACCGGTTCTGTGAAGGCCTATAACACCTAGAGTTAACACCAAAAAATGATATCCTTATCATCATGGGCGATTGGAATGCTAAAGGACAGGCAGGATTTCAAAGAGGCAGAGGAACTAGAGATCAAACTGCCAACATATGCTGGATCATGGAGAAAGCTAGGGAGTTCCAGAAGAACATCTGCTTCATTGACTATGCTAAAGCCTTTGATTGTGTGGATCACAACAAATTGTGGCAAGTTCTTAAAGAGATGGGAGTACCAGACCATCTTATTTGTCTCTTGAGAAACCTATATGCGGGTCAAGAAGCAACAGTGAGAATTGGACATGGCACCACTGATTGGTTCAAAATTGAGAAAGGAGTTTGGCAAGGCTGTATACTGTCGCCTTGCCTATTTAACTTATATGCAGAGCACATCATGAGAAAGGCAGGGCTAGATGAATCACAAGTTGAAATTAAGATTTCAGAATTAAAAAGCAGAGACATTACCCTGCCAACAAAAGTGCGTATAATCAAGGCTATGGTTTTCCCCGTTGCAATGTATGGCTGTGAAAGCTGGACCATAAGGAAGGCTGAGCGCCGAAGAATTGAGGCCTTTGAATTGTGGTGCTGGAGAAGACTCCTGTGAGTCCCTTGGACTTCAAGGCGATCAAACCAGTCAGTCCTAGAGGAGATCAACCCTGACTGCTCCTTAGAAGGCCAGATACTGAAGATGAAACTCAAATACTTTGGCCACCTAATGAGAAGGAAGGACTCCCTGGAGAAGAGCCTAATGCTGGGAACAATAGATGGCAAAAGAAGAAGGGGATGACAGAGGATGAGGTGGCTAGATGGAGTCACTGAGGCAGTCGGCGTGAGCTTAAGTGGACTCCGGGGGATGGTGGAGAACAGGAAGGCCTGGAGGAATGTTGTCCATGGGGTCACAATGGGTCGGACATCACGACTAACAACAACAACTGACATGATGAAATGGAGGATGATGGAAGCTAGGTGTGCTGAGCTCTACTCATGGGGATGTAGTAAGGGTGCAACAGAGAGTACACAAAGGCCTGAAGAGGGCAGCAAAAATGATTCAGGGTTTGGAAACACTGCCCTATGAGGCGAGACCAAGCGAACTGGGCATGTTCAGCCTTGAGAAGAGAAGACTGGGGGGTGGGGACATGATACCCCTTTATAAGTACCTCAAAGCCTGTCACAAAGAGGAAGTCAAGATCTTTTCTTGCTGATGCCAGTGTGTAGGACACGTAAATGTAGGACAGTTCAAGTTACAACAACCCAGATTCAGGCTGGACATCAGGAAAAGCTTCCTCACTGTCAGAGCGATGCAGCAGTGGAACCCGCTGCCTAGAGAGGTGCTGGGCTCTCCCACACTGGGGACATTCAAAAGGAACCTGGACAGCCATCTGAGTGGGTGGGTGTAACGTGGTGTCCTGCAACAGCAGCGGGTTGGACCTGATGACCCTCTTGGCCCCTGCCAACTCTGCTCTTCTGTGATTCTATGATAGCTCCTTTGGGGTGGAACAGCATGGAAGACAAGAAAAGCAAAAAGGAATGTGATCCTTTTACTAGAGAAATGTTGGTGGCGGCACATGATTCTTTTCCCAACAACTTTGCACTAGCTCTAAAGTGTTACAAGCTGCTTTCCCCCTGCTGTTCAAGGAATGTGTGGTCCCTAACAGATATTTGGAACTGCAGAGGATGGGTGGGGAAATCATCTAGGAAACAGAGAAGTGGCTGGTAAAATGTAAAGGCTTTTCTCCTCTATCTGCTGTTTCTCTGTTTAAAGTTATCCACTCACAAAGCTGTGGTTATCTAAGAAAACCAGCTCCCTATTCCAAAGCGGACTTCCACTCAGGGGGTTTCATCATCACTGCCCTCTTCAGTGGATCTGTGGATGACAGCAGTTGGGTTTGCCCATGCTTGTCTATCTATAGGCTCTCTTCAGATGTATTCTGGAGACCAGGAGAGGGGCCAGCAGAGCAAACCCTGGTTCCCAGTTCCTCCGTGGATGTGCAGAATATCTGCAAGGGCTCAGTGTGACTTGCAACCTGGTGCAGATGGGTGGGGCTGGGGAAGAATAACTAAGGGAGCTTCTCCATTGTTCTGGTGTGATGCTCACGCACTTGTCTGAGTAATGCAGTAATTCATCATAAGTAATAAGTAATAGAGGTCCAGGCAGAGAAGCAGAATTCAGCTCAGGGGCCTCATTGGTGCAGGGGTGGGAGACCCATGTGCATACATAGTGTCCTGTGCCATTCCCAGGGCTGAATATCTGTTGTTGTGGTGGTTTTCATTTCTATGCTGCCCATAGTTGAAGCTGGCTGAGCGATTTACAACAAAGTTTAAAAACAATAAATGCAATGTATAAAAAGATTAACATGAATTTAAACTTAATTTAAAATAGCATAAAACTTCAAAAGACAATAAAAATAATAAAAAGACCCAGCCAAGAATTTAAAAAGACACCTGGATAATTGTGTCGGGCCACTGAATAACTAAAGAGGTCTCTAAAGGCGTCCACAAAGAGGGAGGTCTTAACCTGGTGCCGAAAAGATGACCAATTTGGCAGCAGGCCAAATATCAAGCACCAGGGCTCTGGTTGTGGTTTCTGTTGCTAGTCAGGGCTGCACACAACACACCTGGAAGGCAGATGCTGTGGCCCAGGCAACTTGGGTGTGCGTGTGGTGAGCAAGTCAGAGTGCTCATCATTTCAAAGGATGGCAGTATGTCTATGTGTTAGGCAGTGGAACCTACAACTCTTCTTACTTCTCGGCTAGGGCAGATGGGAATGTAGGAGGCTGGGATCCTAAGAAGCCCGGCTGGGTCTACAGCTCCCTAGCAAGCAGGTCTTGCTTGGCAAGTGAACTCTAGTTGCCTGGTTTGCGTGAATCAAACAATAGAGCCTCAGCAATCCTTCCCATTCCAAGGTTGCCTGCAAGGGAGATTCCCTTGCGTGCCACAGAGGGGCAAAAGGACTGACTGATAGATACACTGGCATCCCTGAACGTCTTCCTTACCATCTTGGCACCCTCAGCAGGGCTGACACACAGAGAAGGGAGGAGCTCTGCTTGGCCAGACAGCTACTCCCCAGTAGTTCACTGCACTTCATTGCTTTTAGCGCCTGCACAAGCAATCAGTATCCATGATGCCTTAATGATCAGTGCAATCATCAGGCTCCTAATTATACTGTGATGTAGACTGCCGTGAGCATGCACTTTACTGCAAACCTGTAGCCTGCCTAAGCCAGCCATTTTCCTTGAGCTCTTGTCTGGACTGCTTTGAGGTGACTCTGGGACCCTGCTGACTCCAGCTGACTGGGGTATTCCTTGCAGGCTCTCTGGGAAACATGACTGGTGACTTGATCATTGCAGAATAGTAAACTGTCTCCTTGTAAGTTAAACCATGGAGCAGGCTTATCATTTCTTGGGCATTGCAAAGAACCTTTCGCCCACAGCCAGGGCTGAAGACAGGGAGTTGTTGCCCACCCCCATGTTAAGCTGCACACAGATGCATATTGCTGCAGGTAGAGACTATTGGAGGAAGACAGTCCCTGTGTACAGGCAATGGGCACTTTTTTGTAACGTACAGCTGTCTGTCTGTGGCCCGGTGTGTCATGGATCAGGGGGAGGGGGAAATGGCTCTGACATGAGGGAGGTACTCGGACTACAAGCCCTTTCAATCCTTTCCAGCTGCTTGACTGCACTTTTTGTGGCGCAGAATAACAAAGCTAAATTTGCCTAAATGTATGCTTTATAATCAAGAAAAGAAAAGATTACTGCTTGAACCAAGGGGAGAAGCAAGGATCCTGATAACATTGCCATTTTTTTCTGTATTCATATGTTACTGAACCCAAGTATTGCAGCAGTGCAGGGAATGATCCTTTTCAATCCAATACCATTTAAAATATGGTAATATTGAAGTACACTCTTTCCAATAAGTGGTGGCAAAGTAGTTGTAATGCAGGTTAGATGTACATTACCTGGGGCCCAAAGTAGATATAGCATTAAATGTAACTTTGCATTTAACATGCATTTAAAAAAAATGTAGATAGTAGCTGCTTTCAGGAGTGATTGCAGTCATTGGGAATGAAACAGGCATTCAATAGATTTCCCCCCTTAGTCCCAGGGTGAACAAAAGTGTCAAAGGAGTCATTTTCATCAGGATCACAGCTGGAGAGGAAAGGGCTGAAGTCCTATTCCTATTTGGCATTTTAAAAATGTGCATCTTAAATGCAAAGTCCCATTAAATAGCACATCTAGGCCAGCCTTCAGTTTTCTCAAATCAGCACTAAACAGCTAGTGCAGACAGTGCCTTAGGAGAAGATTTGCACTTGACCTGTTTATTCCCTCGAACCGACAGCTGCCAACTCAGGAAAGGTCCGAGGAAAACAAAGAGCTTGCATCCTTGCTCACCTTGGTTCAGCATCTGCAGCGGGGACTGCTCCTTAGTTGTCACAGCTGGGTCTTCCTGCTCACATGAAGCTCCTCCTTCCCAAGAAGCCTGAACCAATGGACAGTCTGGCAGCCAAGCTGGGCCTCTGAGCATCCCACCTGATCTGTTGCTCTTGGAGCTTTGGTGAGCCATGTGCAGTAGGAGTCTGGAATGATGGGGTCAAAGGGGTTCCTGGGAGTCTCAGAGGAGGATCCATCACAGGAACTTTCAGGCAGCCCTAGGTCTACTACAGAGGTTTATGCTGGTGGATTGGACTCCTCCTCTAAAGAGCTTCCTCTTGCCTCCAGAGTTGGATTGGCCAGGAACCTGATGCCGATACCCTTAAGCAATACACCCATAGCCTCAAACACCACTGGACTTTAGTCCTACTGGGCATAAGGTACTAGTGACAACCTCAGGATCAACTGGGTTTGAGGAGGTGCAGGTTCTTCCCCCAAAAAGACCTCAGAACAAAAGCCCTGTTGTGTTCATTATTTGCACCTCTCGGTCAGCCCTGCTCTGTTCACTACAGCACATCCTAGACACTGCTGAGAGGCTGTTGTCTGAGGTTCACCATTATCTTTATCTTGAGATGAGAGCTGCCTCCTGCACACATGGCAAAGTACAGAGCGGGAACCTGAGCGATGCTGGCACAGTGCTCCAAAGCCAGATTTGCAAAGGAAATCTGATGCTTTTTTAACAACTAAGGTACATGGCTAATGTAGAAATTAATTTCTTTAACTATATTTTAAGGTCAGTTGGAAAAGTGATTCCTGTTCTGGAAAACATTTCAGAAATTTCTCAGCCAGCCTGAATATATGCCATTTCATATTTTGTCCCTGTCAGATCTGGGCAATGGTTTGGTTTTTGTTGTGTTTTTTCACCCCCAAACTGTGTTTGCAAACTTTTTGTTATGATTAGTTGCTGTATGTGCTACATATTTAGTCATGCACTGTTGCTGCCAAAAGTTCAGGGGAAAACAGGGAAGAAAAAACCATCCACAGCCTTTCCATGACACACTGAGAAAAATGTCTCATCCACAGTGAGAAAAAACCACACACCAAAAACAGCAACAATGACAACAATATACCTTTAGTTCAAAAATATCTATTTCATGTGTAATTCTGTGCATTTTTAGACACCCCCAACTCTGGTTTCTGGGGAGTGCTGGGAATTGTAGGACATTTTCCAATCTAAACTTCCATAAGATCACAGCCTTAACACTGTGTAGCTTGGACATTAATAGCCAGTAGTTGGAATTGCAAAAATAAGCTAGTCCACCAGTGTAAGAAATACACTGTTGTCACATTCAGTTTTCTGGCTTCTGTTGAAAAACCACTGCTTTCATAGGTAGCATGTACCATCAGGAAGTTACAGTACTCTTAAGGTTCAGATGTCCATTAATTGTCAATTTTTGTGCTCACACTGAATGGTGTGGGTCCTACCCTCTGGAGCAAACAAAACCAATCTGCTCCATCCTCCACATATTTAAAGTGGCTGTCATAGTGCCTCTTAATCATCTTTTCCCAAGGCTAAACAGATCCGAATTCCTTCATAGCCAACACTTTCTCATAGGGTTTGGCTCCCAGAACCCCTCACTTTCTTGGCGGCTGCAAAGGAATCAAAAGTCATACATCATCATGAACAAAATTGGGGATTTTCCATCCACTCCTTTGTGATAAGTATGTTTGGGTTGTTTCTTAGTAAGAGCTAGAAATTCACAAATTACTGGCCAATTGTTCATGATATTATTTCTTTGCATGGTAGTGCTTTCCTTCAGTGCACTGATAAGGAGCAAGTCATGGTTTTGAGCAGTTCTATTTAAACAAAATCCATATGGATATCCCAAGAGGTAGAATCTGTCTAGCTACTAGAAAATATCCTCCGTCATGCCTGGGGAAGCAATGGTGTTGTGCATTATAGGTTAATAAGCAGCATGTCTGGGAGATAATAAAGATTGAGTACCTGGTGGCAAGAAATCTGCTTCATAGCCCACCACCAGCAGTACAGAGTTTAGAGAAACCCACATATTTCTGGAAAAGCTAGTTAATACCCTGCAGCAAGAGGGGAAAGGAATAAATAGGTTTGGGAAAGTAAGACTGTACTCAGGAGAGAAAATATGCTCCATTCTGTGCAGCTGAATGGCAGGTTAAAGAAGGATGCCAAAGTTCTCTGAAGGAAACTGGGTCCAGAATCTTTAGACTGGGGCTACATGGGCACAGGCCACTGGAGACTCCCAGGAGGGTCGTGTGTCCCTTCTGCTCACCCCAGTGTGCCGTGTTCATGCTGCTGATGGCAACATGGAAGCATGGATGCCTGCCAAGTCAGGTGGAGGATGCTCTTGGCCTCTCCTTATTCCGTCCTGGGACTCCACTGCAGCAATGGCTGTTTGCGGTCCCTCTCAACTACCTGAAAAGCATCCTAGCCCCAGCAATCTTGGGCGCGTGTGTGCACGTGTGTGCGCGCGTGCGCACGCATGTGTGTGAAGTGAGGTGCCTGCATGCATATGTGCTCACCAACCCTGCTACTGATCCCCAGTGCAGGCCTTGGGAACAAAACATTGTTGCTCTAGAGCAGGGGTCCTCAAACTTTTGGAATAGGGGGCCAGTGGAAAGGTGGCAGGGATGGGCGCGGGCAGGAGGAGCAGCCCAGGCGGGAGGGGGCGTGCGTGCGCATGCATGCATGCGGAAAGGTAGGGCGTGCACGTGCAGAGATCATTTTCTCCCAACGAGTCCGAAACGATCTCCTTGGGGGCAAGCTGGTGCCTTGGCGCCAGCTTGCTCACAAGGAGATCCTTTTCTCCAAGCGAGTCCTAAACGATCTCCTTGCTCACATGCACGCATGGTGAGCTATGGCGGGCTGGATCAATGGGCGTGGTGGGCCAGATCCAGCCCGCAGGCCGTAGTTTGAGGACCCCAGCTCTAGAGCAACCTGAGGCTGAGGATAACTGGAGTTTTCTGTTACAATTCCAAATGATTAAACTACAGCAAATATGGAAAATGATAAAGAGACAATAATGGCTGTGCCTTGAAATGTCCACCATGTGCTAAAGAGGAAATCCAAATTGCCTTGCCTCTTCAGCCGAGCAAGTGGCTAATGTAAAACTGTCAAGGAACTCTGGCTCTGTGTAACAGTTCAATGAACATATAACTCCCTTGGATTATGAGCCAGGGATTTTTAAAATATATATCCAGACGCAAAATGTGCAGTTCCAAAAGAACATTTGTAGAGTTCAAAAAATGAAGTCATGTTAAACTTACATTATACTAGCTATTAGGGAAAGTGACTGCTAACAATGTGAAAGGTGGTTTGGGTACTTCTAGAACCCCCAATTAAGGGCTCACAATTGCTTCCCCCTTCTAAAGTACCACTGTGAATCTCTACGAATCTTCAGCCAATGCTACAAAGAGGAAGAAACCCTTTTTAGAACCTGGATCTCCTTTCCTGACGAGTTGTGTGACATAGTCTGTGTTATGACAAGGGTGGTGATGTCCAAAAATGCTGCAACATATGAACATATATACAAAACACCTGCAGCATGTGAACATATTGCAGCCACAAACCCTTTGCTCTTCCTTATTTTTTCTTTAACAAACAACAGCCTGTTGATACAAATGCAGTTAGATGAGTTTTACTCAGGAAAAGGGCCACATGTCTTCCCAAGAAGTGGTTAGCCAAGAGAGAAAGTGTGATGGTCTAAGAACCAACCCAAAGACTGATGAGTTTGTAAATTAGAGATTATGAGTTTTCCGACCTGCTCTGCATGTGTGTGTGATGCAAATGCTTACACATGTTTCATTCTCTTGCCTGCTCATTGACAGAATTGGGTTTTTCTTTTAGGGATGTATGAGAATGTCATTCCACTTGCAGGAACACACACTCACACAAATATGCATAAGCACCAACGGCTCATTTACCCCTTTGATGCTGTGATCTAATGCACAACAATCCATGAGTTAGCCCTGTTGAGTAATCAGGGACTTATTTTGGAGTAATTTATTGTATTCTATTGTTCATAATTCTAAGTAATCCATAGTTTTAGCTGTTGATTTACATTATTATTGTTGTTGTTGTCTAGCATCATGGGCAATGAAAGCCACTGTGTTATGCATCTCCATCTCTGTTCCAAATAACCATTCCCTTTGGAGAAAAAGTGTGGTGCATTTGGTCGTGGCATCTAGTTTATCCTGAGCTGGCATATTCTGAATCCAGCCACCTTGCGAAGACTTGTGACACCTTGCCTCTAATTTAACACCTGCCATCACTCGTTGGCTCCTAGAATAAAGGATGTCAAATGGGTATGAACTACAATAAAACTCTGTGCTTAATTTGACTTGGCTAGCCACCGTGCAGGCTTGCCAAAAGCAAGCCAACTCTTATTTCAAAGCTGTCCTTTAGATAACAAAGTTCCTTATTTTTAAAGGCAACTTTCATCTCGTGTATTTATTTTCCAGAATCTCTGCATGCATACAGTGATAAAGGAACAGCTGACTGCTTAGTAGCCTGACCCAGAGCAGGTTTTATCATTAGACTGGGCAAGCTACAGTACACACCAACCTGTTAGGAGCTAGGTTTCCCCTTATTCATTTCAAGCATCCAAAACCACAGTCAGTCTCTTTGCAAAAATAGCTTTTTCTTGCCCATTCACAGCTAAGAAGCTGCAGCAATTGATGGGATAGTTTCTGTGCATGAACAGAGTGATTAGTTGAACCCAAGCTAGGAACAACTTCTGGAAACCAACCTTTTCAGTAACTCTGGGCGGTCCCTCTGCAGAAAGGCTGAGTCCTATGCGAGCCTCTAACTGGGTAGGTCTTCTATCCCACTGCTGTGTCATGGGGTCAGGGACCGGACAGGGCATGGGCTCATCTTCCTCTTCTCCTTTGCTCCCTCCTTCCTGTTCCAGGCCCTGCCTTTTCCCATGGTCTGTCTGACAATCTGGGGCAGGGCCTTGAGACAGCCTCCTCCTCTGCCCCCTCGGCTCCAGCCCCCTGCCACTCCCAGTCTTCACAGGCCTCATCGGAAGAGTCAATTCAACCCTGACCTTGGAAAGCACACCAAGAATAGCTACCTAGTCCATTCTCTACAAAACCCAACAGAGTGCCATTTGGAGAGCAGCAGCATCAGAAGCAGGCAGAAATGGGAGCTTCACCCTTTCCCTCTGGCCTGTTTCTGCCCCAAAGCATACCTTCTAGATGCAGCTGTTAGGCCTTCAGTGTTCATGTGCAGATTGCCAAACAGAAGCTCGAGGTTTTCACTTGCACCAGCAGGACAACTCCTAGCATTAGACCAAGCGAAGGAGTCGCCTCAGATGGCTGGTGCTGGGGGTGAGGGACAGGCATAATAGCAAAGTGCTGAACAGTGGAACTGGGTATGCCATTCAGCCTGCCCTACATTTCCTTAAAGTTGCCCTTGTGTGGAAGAGAATACATTCTTCTGCCACCAGCACTGGCACAGTATTTGACTGCATCTATGTATGGACTGCCATCTTGTCCTATCCCTCAGGCAGGTGCCCTTTGGATCAGGTCTAGATACAGTAAGGGGCACCCATTGGAACCTAAGATGTTCCACTCAATGGCATCAAGGGGTGGTAACTTGTAGCCCTCCAGGTATTTTTGACTATGACTCTCATGATCCCTTCCTATTGACTATGCTGATGATTGCTGACGACAGTTATAGGCCAAAACATCTGTAGGGCCACAAGTTGCCCACCCCTGGATTGTATACTTGGAAAGGAACCTGAGCATCTTTACAATCCCAGACTCTGGGCCAGTGTTCAGATCAAGTCCAAGCCCATAACCATACACACTACTTTGACCAGGGCCTCCATCTTCCATTAGTGTAGCGCTTTCAGAAACCTGCTTCCTGCATGTGTAACATGAACCTATATTAGCTGGGATGCACCTTTGATTTCAACATGGCTGTCTTCTGGTTTCCTGTACAGCTTAACATTCATCACCACCACCACCACCACCACATTGCAGGAAAGGCTTGTACTTGTAGCATGATGTGTGAAAATGCCATTAAAAGCACCGAAAAGGGGGAATAGACCAATGCTTGGACAGACTGGAGTCCGCCCATTTGTAATTATTTTCTGCCAGGTATCTATGCAGATGCTACTACAGGGTCCTTGGAACTTTGTGTTGTACTATCTTCGTCACACAGTGAAGAAGTAGAATGCTGACAATCCCAGATAAACTGCATGGCTGTCCAGGACCTCAGGACATGCCTTGACAAACAGTCTAGTGCTGTGCATGGCTACACACAACTAGACAGACATGTATAGGTTCTACTGTAAATCTGATTGCTAGCATGCACTTGTATAAGCCTGAAAGAAGGCAAATATTTTTCAATGTTATGGCATGTTCAGAATTCATCAGAGGATATGATTGTCCAAGTTTCACCAAATGTTTGACATTTGCTGTAACAAATCTATTTTTAAATTGTATTACATGGAATTAAAGATGTCATTTTTGCAGAAGGAAGTCAATATTCACAGCAGTGTTCATTTCCATAGAAATGGAAATCAAAACTGTTTGTATAACAAAAGATGAATATCCAGTCATATGGGAAAATATTGTTTTTGTTATGTTAGAAGATGAAAATGTGATATTAGAATCAATACAGAGACACATTCTTTTTCATAATGGCATACTATTATGAGTCAGATTATACTGAAATTGTGATTTAAAAAAGAAGAAGAGCTAGCTTCAGCTTTGATGATTTAAAATAATAAATCAATTAAGAAGCTGTGGGTAGGAACCTTTAAGTATTATTTTGTTTCTAAAATACAGTACAGGAACTGATCTATACATTAGGACATTAGAAGGCAGGAGAGCACCCATTAGAAGACAGGACAGGACAACAAAACATGGCCCAGAGAAACTGGCCAGTTCTCATGTTCTCAGGATAGTTTGTAAGCCAGAGAGGTTTGTTTCCTCAGGCCAGTGTATTCATGTTTCATCACAGCGTTATCAGATGGCGACTGGAGATCCTGAACTGGAAGTTGTCCTTCCCACTGGTACTGTATGACCAAACAGACTTTTCTAGCAACTATATCACTGCTGCTGCTGCTGCTGCTGCTATTGTTGCCCTAAACTAGTCACAGAGAGGGGCAACCTAGATCAGGATCCTAGCACTGGGGTAGGAATGCTTTTAAGCTGCACCTACTCTGGTGTAAAAATGGGAAGAAGACAGCTGTAAGTCACAGCTCCGTTTTGCCCTGTGCTCTGCTCAGCCTATTGTAACAAGTGGAATTCCAGCCCTGCTGCATTGCAGATCAGGGAAAGGATGGACAGTCGTTAAGATGATTGTGGATGAAGCTACTGTGTTGGGTTCCAGTGAGGAACAGAGAGCTGAAGTGTTTATAAGTGAACATCCTAGGAGACGCATTGTTTCTGAGTTCTCAAAGATGTATCAATCTAGTTTTCCAGGGAATAGTTGACTCTGTTCTTCCCTTTCCACTGTCAAAAACTGCAGACAAATTTGAGGCCTGATAGGCACATGTTAAACTCTGTGTCTTACAGGTCAGGTGACTCCAACTGGGCATTGTCAAGTCAAATTAAATTTTCTTCTTCCTTTCTCTGAACTCCTTCTAGAGGCTTTGCAGTTGGTCTCCAGCCTTATCGCTTAGATTCTTGGCCAAAGATGAACAAGCTCTTTGCCAGAAAGATGCCAGGCTCTTAAAGCCTTTCAGATGCTCCCTGGGTGTTCTGGCATGTGCAGACATCTGAGAAGGGATACTTGGGCTCCACCTTAAAGCCATAGTGACTTGCTTTCTTTTACTGAGCATCTTGATCTGACTTAGATCAAGGGATCTAGAACATGGGGCCCTCCAGATGTTGCTGGATATCTTTGCCCATACTGTCAAGGGATGTTGTGAGACGGAGTCCAAAAACATCTGGTAGACTGCAGCTTCACTGATTTAAAGGCTTCATCTATGTTTCTTTGAGTGCTCTGTTGCTGAGAACAGCATTGGGTACAACAAACTGAATGTTGCTAATCTTATATAACAACCTGGAAGTGGAGGGATTCCCACTAGAGCCCTTTCCATTTATGACGTATTTAGGCAAAACACAGTTGGGGCACATGCCAATGAATACAGCATATCTGAAAACTCTGAACTTTTGTCACATCAAAATGCAATTCTGGGAAGAAATGGAAGAGGTGGAAAAGGAAGAAGGGGCCCAACGAGCAACTTCATTTTGTATTTATTCATTTATTTATTTCCCACTTTTTTCTCACGAAGAGCTCAATGTGGATTACACCATTCTCCTCCTGCTCACAATCTCATCTCTACAACAACAACCCTGTGAGGTAGGTTGGGCTGAGAGTCTGTGACTGGCCCAAAGTCACCCAGTTGGCTCCATGGCTGAGTGGGACTAGAACCCAGATCACCTGAGTCCCAGTCCCATGCTCTTAACCACTACACCACACTGGCTCTTTGATTTTTGCTCAATTAGCTGTGGAAAGAAGGAGATAAACAGCAAGCTGAGGTATTTTTAAGCAGGGAAAAAATCATGAAGAAGGAGGAGTTGTACTGTTTGTTCCTCTCCCCCAACGGGGTGGAGCCAGTGGAATGAATAGTGCTTACACCCTCTGACATCCACAACTCCAAGGCCTGCAGGTTTTCCCACAAATCATCCCACTGAAGTCCATTAATTTTGAGGAAGGCCACTCATTTACTTGAGTAGACAAGCATTTCAAATAGTTGTTTCTTGAGCAAGAGAACAAAGAGGACCATTGGAAAAGCTTGAAAAATTACCACAAAGTTTATTGTTCAAAGGACTTGGGAATGGAGGGGAAATGTGCAAGTCAGGGGAGGGAGGGAGGGAGGGAAAGAGAGAGATGCTTTGGGATGAGGTAAGGGAAGTGAGAAAGCAATTAAAGGATCTCCCAGTTGCTATTTTGCTGCTGCCTGACAAAATCTTTCTGTTCTTCCCACTCCAACCCTTAGAGCCCCCCAGAAAAGAGACTGAAACCTCTCTTCATGACATGTTGAGATAGACAGACAGACAGACAGACAGATGACAGATAGATAGATATCTCCACATGTGCCAAACTTCTTGCACTCTTCTGGGGCCATATATATATATATATATATATATATATATATATGGGAGAAAACCACAACATTTCAACGTACCATGACATAACAGGTCTGAAGAAATCTGGGATATGTTGGCAGAAATGGTGTAGGGAGGAAAGGTTGGGCTGAGCAGTAATGTCATGCTCAAGCATGACCACTGAAAGGGCCCACTGTTTCTTGCCTGCTGGCTTGTCAAGGGCAACTAGCCATGGTGGGCTGACATGTCCTCCAGACCCAGCATGGTTTCCTAAGCAAGCTACCTGAGAGCTCATGCTTAGTTTATGCTTGTTTATACCCAGGCTTGAACAAATATTCCAGACAGATTAAAAAAATAAAAATCTTTAAAATCTTAGAAGGCTGCTGTATGGGATGAAGTAAACATGGCCCCATTGGGGGGGCAGGTGTGAGTGCCCCATTTGATTTGTCCTGTTCAGCTATTCTCTAAGGGTTTTTTTTTTTTTTAAACTATTGGGAATATTCGCGCACATTTAAAGGCTGGGAAGGAAATGAAGCAGAAATTTGTGCAAATGTACAGGTTTGGCAGAAAACAGAGGTGAAATTTCTGCAACTGCTGTGGCTGCTCTGAAAGGGAGCCACAAAAAGGGGAAACTAATAACTCTCCTTTCTGCATTTGCTGGGGTCTCTGGCAAGTATTGAAAGGGGAGAGGACACTGGTGTCTAATAATGAGAGGAATTTAGTGCCAGATGGGAGATCATTTCCCCCATTCCTATGCTGCAGTTACCGCTCTCACGTATTTTCCCTTTTTAGGTGCTTGTTGAAAGCTGAAACATATAAGGAAATTGACTAGGGAAGATTACAAAGAGAGCTTTTTCACTGGTGAAAAAGTGAGCAATTTTTAAAATGACCATATTTGCATACTCCTGAAGCACTGAAAAGCCAAGAAAGAAGATGAGAAAAGGAATAGTGATCAGAGTGGGGAGGGGGCCGGCAGGAGGAGACAAGCCAGGTTTTGCTACAAAGGTATAGGAGCCATGATACAACAGCAATATGTGTGGGGACTGGCAGGAGGACTGAGGGTTAATTGCAGGAAAACAAGTCCCTGCAAACCTCGTCATCTGTCAGTAGCCCTGTGAGTTTTAGTGAACAACCAACCTATGGTGGTTTATTCACAGAGTGGCTTAGTGTGATGTGCAAACTGCCCAATGAGTTTAAAGTGGTGGCAATGCCCCTCCCACTGCGCATTATTATTGGATAAGCTTCTGTGATGTCACATCATGAATGACCATTCTAACTTTTTATCGGAGAAAGGATGTTATGGAATATTCACAAGCTGATGGCCATTTTGGCCTGATAAACACCTTGGAACATGAAGCAGGCATTTCCTTTCAAGTTGCTTTCTGTGCAACCATTAACTTCATTTGTGTATCATATAACTCATCTGGTCTCTACTTTTTGATTTATTTTATCTGCTCTTCCTTTTAGCATCTCAGAAAAGTGTAAGTGATTCTCCCATATCCTTTATCTGCCCAACAGCCCTTGAGGAGGTCAGGCTGAGAGACAGCAGTTTGAGCCAAGGACATATGGTGGACTTCGCAGCTGAGCAGGGATTTAAACCCAGGTTTTCTAGGTTCTGATCAAAAACTCTGACCATTATACCATCCTGACTTTTCTGCTGTCTCATTCTCCCCTCCCCTCATGGGTCCCCAGTTATCAGGTGCCATTCCTGAATGCCTAGAGGGAAAACTTCATGTACAAAACTTAAGGGCTGAAGGAACTGGGTAATATCTCCAAATATCTCCAAAGCTGAGTTTCATATACTAATTGCAAATACTCTGCCTCCGTTCTAAATCATCCAAGCTGCCACATCAGTACATGACATCTGGGAGATGATGGGAACTGTAGTCTACCACATCTGGAGAGCAGCAGGTTGGGAAAGGCTGATCTAGGCCTCTGTACCAAATGTCTGCTTTCTCTCTAAACTAGTTCTCTAAAAAACAAAGCACGAAGATGCTCTCTTAAGGGATTTTTCTTTTTGTTTGGACAATTGTTCACATTCTCCAATTTTGTCCCATTTTCACAAACCCACACAATTGTTTTCTGCCAAGGTGACATGCAATATAGCCTCTTTGCTTGTAAAGTTGCCTTTTTAAATTTATGCCAGCTACTTAGGAAATAAACATATCCACTCTACTGAGGACTATAGGATGTCATTGCTTGTTTTCAGTTTCCTTTATTTCCGTTGCATAATTTGTCATCTTCGGTGGCTCAGAGGATAGTGAACTTCAGTGATGGTTATCACAAAGCTGTTGCTGTAACTCATAATATTTGTAGCACATTCCATGCTGTGTGCGCTATGTGAGGTTATTCACCCGCCACTTCTTCATCCTCGGGGATTTATTTTATTGCTCTCAGTGAAGTCTTTACTGAAAGTTCAGAGGTTCTGCTCAAAGTCATTTGCAAAATAAAATGCACAAAAATCAAAACCCAAAAAGGCTTGTCAGATTCCCACTAGGCTGTTGTTTGTGTTGTCTGTGTAGCTGCCTGACTCATTGCTGCTGCTGCTGCTGCTGTGTGTTGTCAAGTGTCTCCAACTTATGGTGCGCCTGTGAGTGAATGCCCTCCAAAAGCAGGCCATCTTAACGCCTGGGCCTGATGGGCACTTGCCCATGGGCCCCATACTAATCTGTGTATGTTAACCCTTGGAAAATTGGAAAACTTCCAAAATTAACAGTAGTTGGAGTTGTCATAGGGGCCCCAGTACATGGCTTTGCCCGGGGCCCCTAATGCTGTTAAGACGGCCCTGTCCAAAAGGTCCTAACCTTGACAGTGCCGCTCAGTTTCTCTAAATTCAAGGCTGTGGCTTCCTTTATGGAATCAGCCCATCTCATAATTGGTCTTCCTCCTCCTCTTCTGCCTTCAACTTTCCCCACCATGATGGTCTTCTCCAGTGAGTCTTGCCTTCTCATGGTGTGACAGCCTCAGTTTTGCTTCTAGGGAAAGTTCTGGCTTTATTTGATCTAGGACCTACTTGCTTGTCTTTGTCGGTCCAGGGCATTTGTGAAGCTCTCTTCCAGCACCATGTTTCAAGGTATCAATTTTCTTCCTGTCAGCTTTCTTCACGGTCCAGCTTTCACACCCATTCCAAAAAACATTCCAAAAAACCCTAGACTTTCACAGCCATGCACAGGGATCAGGAATGTAATGGTATGGAAGATCTTGGCCTTGATCTTCAGTGAAACATCCCTACTCTTGATTGTCTTGTCTAGTTCTTTCATTGCTGCCCTTTCAACTCTCAGTCTTCCTTGAATTTCTTGGCTGAAGATTCACTTTGAATTGATCACTGAATCAACATATGCAAAATCATCAACTAGAATGCACCAATCAAGGGAAAGATATGTCTTCTCATGCTTTGGGAGCCAATGGTTGTTGGGGGTCTCATTGTAAAGTGGGAGAAGCAAAAGAAGGGAATCTAGAGTTACGAATAAATAAAGAGGTACTGCCCATTCTTGAATTTTTATAATAAAATTTTATAATAAAATATTGTTTTATATTTTAAAGTATAAAATATAAATATTTTAAAATATTGGTAGCAATAATACCTTTCAGAATCCAGCTGTTCTGGATTCTAGAGATAATGATGTTGTGCTAGTGTAAATCAAAACTTTGGCAATGTAACTAGTGCAATATGAAAAAGTGGTGACTTGCCAAGATTTCATGATCCAGCAACTATACAGGGACTTTTTTTTTCTTTCAAAACAAGGGGCATACCCTTCACACACTGTTTTGCTACTGCACTGGTGAGTTTTGGAAGCAAATTATTGCTTTTCCCTGTTGTCATCATTATCAACATTTCTATATCACACAATCGCTAAAGCTCTCTGAGCAGTTCGCAGCAATTTATCATAAGTACAATGATAATAATGGATACAATAAAAATGCAAATGCAACGTAAGGCAGCGTAACATTCCAATACACAAATTTTGAAATGTTTTATACATCTAAGACAATTTCCACAAAAACTAGAGTCATGACAACAACTGACATTTCCCATCATATGCTGCTAAAGGCTTGGGAATGGAAGGCACTCGTCCTGACAATATTGGCACCAGGCAGGCCTTGGTGGGAATTGCATTCCACAATTGCAGGGCCACCACTGAGAAGGCCCTCTTCCTTGTTGCCACTTGCTAAGCCTCCCGTGGAGGTGGCAATGAGAGGAAGGCTGCATCGCACTGGTTTGACCTAGTACAGCATCATTAGCACTAGCGCTGTGGTGCCGTTGGCTCCTACACAGAGGCACCGACATTCTTAGCAATACTGGAATGACAAAAAGAAGAATTCAGTTACCTTATACATCTATAACAGCTTTCATTGGGGTTTTGGCAGGCGTGAACGTAAGGATTCCTGAAAGTGTGTCAAAACTATCCCGCCCTTCTTCCAGGAATTCCACTATTCACTCCAGATGTTTCCCCAACCCCATGTGAGCTGCATCTCAATGCTTATCCAACCTACAGCTGTTCAGCCAAGCCTAATGGAGGAAGCATGGGCCACTTCACACATTGAATGTTTCCCACACAGAAATTGCTTCCTTTCCAGAAGCTAACATGCAAGTCACACACATGGGTTTTTCATTCACCATTTCCTCCCATGCAGTTCTACAGCTGGTTTTTTACATTCCATTTTCTCTTACTATTTCCCTTTCTATTTACCACTTTAAAAAAATTATGCTTGCTCGGCCTAGAAAGGATATTGCAGCAGCTTCAGAATTATATTATGGTGCGTGCACTTTGGATGTTCACATGGAGAAATGCATGTGCACTTGGTCTCTTGGAAAAAGTAGGGCTCTTCCATACCAGAGAAAGGGCAGGAGGGTTCCCTGGCTGCTCTCGTTCCGAGAACCCTCCCAGCACATTGGAGAAGGGTTGTGGCTTTCTGAAGAGCCATGTCAGCTGGAGATAAAAGCCACCATTGCTATTCAGAGAGCCTCCTAGGTCCACCTGTTTGGCTCTGAGGGAAGTTCTTCCTCGGATTGAGACAATGTTGAGCTGCAGAGATGCCCACAGAGATGACCTGTGCTGCAGCTAATGTCTTGGGACATGTGTGCGCCCAGTCAGATGCCCATCCTGTGTAGTAGACAACAGAGGCTAAAAGTCCTCTGTTTAGCCAGAGCAATTTCCCAGGGCAGAGGCAGCGGGGAACACAATGTGATGCGCTGACTGTGGCAAGGTGGGGAACTTTTCTTCCTTTATTTATTCATGTCAGAAGCACCACAATTAAAATAAGGCATATTATAGAACGTGTTATATTAGAGCTTATTGTAAAACAACGACTTTGCAATTTAAAGTATAAAATTAAAACATGTACAAATTAGACGGATCCATCCCAGAAGCTAGCAATATTAATTGTGTTCTGTCGTGCTGCCATAGGATCCTCACATGTGCACTGACCAGAACACAAAGGGCAGGCATACATATGTGTTGTTGTCTGCATATCACCGCAATCACTAAGGGCAGAACCCATCGAAAAACTCCATGTGTTCAGAGCATCTCTGGCATGTAAGGAGCCTCCCTGAAGATTTGGGCATCCCCCAGGCAATAGCTTCTAGCTGGCTAATCTCTTCACTCCAGAAGCATCCAAAGTGTAGCAAGAAGTAGAACTGCAGTGGTAGCAGGGAGTGGGTGCCCAGTGGCTCTGACAGCAAGCTCTGGGAGGGGTGTGCAGCAAGGGGCATAGTGGCTGCTAGGAATGGTTGGCATGCCATGCCAAGGAGGTGTCTGGTGGTGGCAATGGCAAAGTAGTGCAGGGCCGTACCTGAGACAGTGGGAGTGCTTGTGCCAGTGCCGGGATAGCTCTACAGTGACTGGGTACAAAGAACAAGAGAATCCATCTGCAAGGCTTGAGTCTGGATTGAGTGTGTGTTGTCACTGAACCATGGCTGGCTGAAATGCAGCTTGCCGTATTGCCTGAACCAGGGTGCACTAACAAGCAACACATGACCCACGAAGAAAACACAATGACTCCCACTGCAGCAATGTTCAATGACAACCCACAGTTGACTCTTGATTGTGGGGTGTCGTGTTGTCGGAACCCAGCCAATGCCTCTTGACCAGTAGTGCTAGGAACTGTCTGTCTGAACTGTGTCCTTCAGTTATTGCTTGATGAGCCTTTGCAAACATCAATTTTTTTCCAGCCATATAAAGCTCTCAGGCAGCACAGAGAATTGGCAATGACTCTCCTGATTACATCCTTTCTTATGCTTTTACTACCAAAACTAGTTTTCCTGCCCTTATTTATTTATTTAAGAGAGCCTATCAGTCAGACACTGTCTCTGTAGTGCCAAACAACTCTGGGTTGCTGGGAGCTGGTTTCCATCTGTACGAGAACTGCAAAGCTCTATGCCCTTTTTCCCAGATAAAGTGACAAAGTTCCTTTTAAATTTGAAACAGCTTTGGATCCAATGAGACAGCAATGGTATTTTATATTCAGAGACAGGCTAGAACTAATATTCATGTATGCCATAATAAAATTCTTTGATCACACTGACTGGGGCTGCTTCAAACCTTACACAGAGAGAAATGTGATAACTGTGTGCATATCATCACATGGTTTGAATACTCAAAAGTGCAAATGCTTCACTTTCACTATCTCAGGGTCCTCTCAGCTGAATTTGTAAAGTTCCCAACCATATTGGCAGGCTCCACTTTGGACTCTGAATGTCTCCTTGGAAACAACTTGCTTCTCTCGATATGCAGGTGTCCCTTTTCTTCATGGATTAATTCATTTTCCTATCTTCTTTCCATTGCTTGCTGCTTGTCAAAAGTGTTTGCTTAACTTGCTGAGGGAAAAGTGTATGTAACACAGAGGAACAGGTTTGGATAAACAGCCTGTTTAGAGATGAGGTTCTGTATTTGTGTTAAGAGCAGTGATATATAGTTAGATGATCTTCTAAGACTGGAGTTTAATCTTCTCTTTCCCTACTGGACCACCCTGTCAGTACTGTCCTAGGTCGGTTAAACTAGAGGTGGGGAATTCTCATTTGTACTAGTCAATATGGCGATGGTGCAGAATGATGGGCTCTGTGGTTCAACTACATCTGGAGGACCACCGGTTCAAGCCATGTCTCACCAACCATGTGGAGATTTTGACTCAGCCAGAACGGTTGAGTGAAAGCAAAGGCCTATCTCCTAGTCAAATAAGATCAGGATCAAAATTGTAAGAAACTTGAACTAGTTGGCTATTTCTGTGTATTATATGGAATGCAAATTCTCATTCTCTTAAACATTAGAATTGTTACAATTTTCTGCTCAGGGTTAATTTACACTCACCTCCTGTACCTGTTTTGCTAATGCTGCTGAGAAGTTTGGACCATACCTAAGTATGAGTGTTTTTCGGAAGGGTTTGGACTCCTCACAAGTACTGGGGCTTCTTTGGTTTGTTAAGTGGCCTAGAAAAGTGAAATTCTGCAAAGTTTGTTTGGTGATGTTCTGGGTAATTAATGGAATCAAATTCTTCACATTTTTCATATCTAGCATAGTGGCAGCAGAGTGCAAGCAGAAGCTACATTTCAGCCAAATGTGAAATTAGTGCTAAGGGGCAGATGTGACAGGCTTGGAAAGGAAGGAAAGGAGTTGGGGAATATAGGAACAGTAAGGATCCATTCAGCAGATGGCATGTACAGAATGCTATATATTGTATATGCTCTATGGTTGCATGGTGACTGGTTACAGGATGATCAAAGTATAATGTGTGGATGGCAACTTTCTCATTAAATTAAGGGTGAAGATCATATGACCCCCTAGATGCTGGACTCCAGCTCTCATCAGACCCAGCCAGCATGGCCAATGGTAAAAGGTGAGGGAAGGTAAAGTCCAGCCACATCTGGAGAGTCACATGTTCGCCATTCCTCCCTTAAATCAAGCATGGAATGGGAGCCATCTTCCCATTGACATCTTCACTATTCTCTCCAGATGGTGAAACCATCTATGTGTAGAAGAGCACAGCAAAATCAGAGTAGTGGTTAGCAAATGATGTCTGTGTGGTAGTATTTTGTTTCAAAACTCACCTCTAGGATACAGACCTGTTTTTGAAGCAGTATATATCTCTTGGGTTCTAATTGCAATGGAATCTTTAACTAAATGATGCACTGATCATCTGAGCCAATTCAAAGTATTGGGGACAACTCATACAACTACACTGGCGCCAGATCCATGCAAAGTCTGACATATGGTGAAGCGGTTATCAAGTTGATTCCCCTTCACAATCCTTCATTTAATTGAGCAAAATTCAACTCACTTTTTGCAGCATTGCAGTGTTCTGGTGGAATAAGCATGGGTCACATAGTAAAACGAGGTGCATTCTGCCAGATCAGATTACTATCTGTTCTGCACATATCCCAACAGACCATATTACAACTATTCCATATTAGATATGCAAGTTAGTTCAAAGGTGCACGGGTACTGAAGTTTGTAGTAGTTGCTTCCAAAGAAATGAATTTAGGGTTGAGATTCCAGATCTGTATTTTACATATAACTGAATTACTACTTTGTGTGTGTGTGCACACAGCACCAAATCAATCACACATGGCAGAGCTTTTGGTACGTCTCACTAGACTAAATATAAATATCCTTTAACCTTCATGGATCATCTTTGAAAAGGAATAAGCATAAACCTCTCATATGGCTGCATGTCATCAAACCAACTGATGAACACTAAAGCTTGCCAAGCACCAGGGATGAAAAATCATGTGAACCGGTTTGATGCTGAAGAGGACTGCTGGCCACGGTTACCTATGAAGGGTTCTGTAATATGAAACTCTCTTGCACATAAATCACTGAGCTTTGGTGTCCTACATCTGGAGCTTAGGTTTCTTGGTTAATGTCAAAAAAGACATTTGTTTCTCATATATATATATACATACATACATACATATATATATATATATATATATATATATATATAGTGGGAAAAGAAAAGCATGTTGGGTCTTTCCTTAAGCCAAATTTGTAGACAACTGGAAAAATCCTAGGAGGACCTCTAGAGGATCTCCATGTCACAGTTACACCAAAAGCTAGTGAAAACACACTTACTTCTATCATGAGCTTTTGAATCAAATGATGTTTTCATTAAGGAGGGAAACCATCATAAATAGATAGTGAGAGGTCAATTAAGCCACGTATTGAGACAAATGATTAAAAACACAAAGGAGTTCCATGAAAAACAATTCTTCAGAAGCAGTTTGCTTTAAAATCTTGGGATACAGGGATGTATCTGTGTTTCTTTATGATCCTATTCTGTAAAGCACTTGGTGTGTTACATAAATACCAACCCTCTTCCCTGGACCAAGACCTGTAAATTAAACTTTTTCAGGTGAACCACTAAGATTTTGAATACTGATGTGAAAGTGCCAGATACTTCTTAGCTATTAGAACAGGACACCATAGAGTAACAGTCTCTAAGATATCCAGAGCTAAATCAGCAAATTACTAGCACTTGGAATTGTGCAACAAATCTAGTGGAAATATATGTTGATCCTACAGAGTAAAATGATATTTTTTATCTTTCAGGAAACTGACTGCTGCATTTTTCAACAATTACAGCTCAGAAGTAAGGGGCAGCTGCGTAGTAGTACAAATGCATGAACTTCACCCACAAGGTCCAAACTAAAGATTGAACTTGCAAACTTCTCACCGAAGGGAATTGGGTAAGAGCTTCCCTGGCCACCAGCAACACCTGACAAAGTAGGAACAGTCAGGGATTTATCAGCAATTCAGGACAGCGTACTTGAGAGACCAGGGAAACCAACCCCCATCAGCGATAACAATCTTTATCCCCAGTCCACATTTTCAGTCATGCTAACTCCTACTAATTAAATAAATCAAAGCCACCTGTGGCAACTCAAAGGGTTGTGATTACATTTCAAAGAGCTCCTTTAGCTGCATACATAGGCTGCTGGTAGGATTATTTTTACATCTTTCATATTTAGCCTTTTCTACTTCTCTTTTATTATCTTTATTCAGCCTTTACTTCCTTTTCCTCCAAAAGATAGTAAGAGAAACTTGATCTAGGCTTTCTGAGGCACAGTACCAGAACCACCTTGGGCAGACAAGAAATGTTAGTCATAAGAAGTACTGTGAGCGTATATAGAGTTCCCTTTTCTCAGCACCAACAGCCAAGATTTGGTGGAAAGTTTCTAAAATGAAAACCACTGGTTTCTAGGAAGGCTTGAGGCTTCCAGACAGTGATCAGGCTGTATAAATAACAAAGGGTTCAGCCAGCAGTTTTCACTCAGCAGAGCGCACCCAATCCGACGCAGAGGGAGAGAATATGGGTTCTGCACACCGACTCTGTCCAGCCTAAGGACCAAATTATCCATTATGCGAAGTTGGGTAGTGAGCCACTGGGGCCTGTCTTTTCCCCTCCTAGCATAATTATACATGGCCCTAGTTTAGACCACAGCTGCCATACTCCAGAAACTGAGGATTGAACCTACACACACCCCCATTTTCTGCTGGAAATCGCTCCAATCAAGGCTTGTTTCTTTTTTATTAAAAAAGGGGAGGACATATTTTAGGAAAAATACAGGCAGGATCCTAATTCTCTTCTCCTGGAGTGCAGTGGTCCTGAACTGGACCAGGGCCATATGTGTTCACACTAGCAGGTTTTTGTTTTTGTTTTTAAGAGAAGCCAGGCCTATGCATGGCACAATGGGCACAGCACATCCCTTTGCTCTGAGAAGTTCCCTGGAGAGTCTTTTGCCCAAAGGCTCCCAGTATGGCTCAGCCACCACTGGCTGTGGCCAAGGAAGGTGGGTAGAAGGGAAGACAGGAATGTACCAACAGGAATCCAACATACTTCTTTGGCTGCCCCTCCAAATTAGCTCTTAGAAAATCTCACTGGGTTCCGAGTTTTGCAAAATGGATTTGCATATAAAATTGTGCAACATATATGGAATGAACCAAACACAGTCTGAAGCAGAAGATGCCCTGCACGAAACAAGGGTAGAGACTATGTTGTAGAAACAGTGTAACTTGAGCTTGATTGCATGAAGTGTAACCTGGATCCTGTGAAAGCAGCTTGCCCAGGGGCAGGTGTGCACTTCTGTTATAACAGTAGTATTACCTTGCATTTAGTGCCTACCTTTTCCTCTTGTGATGAACCCACAGCAGCTTACCTAGCCCCATTTTATCCTCAGGACAACAACCCTGTGAGCTAAAAGTAGACTGATTGACTGGCCCAAAGTCAGCCAGTGAGCTTCTTGCCAAGTGGAATATCTCCCAGCTCCCCAGTCCAACCCTAATCTCCATGCGATTCTGGCTATTCTTATGGGTGGATCGTTGAAACACACAAGTGTTTCCATGACAGCAGAAGCTGCCCCTGATAGAATTTCCCCTTTTCTACTTTAGAAATGGCTTTTCACACTTCTTGTAGCAGCTGGCAACAAGGATATCCTTAAAATATGAAAAGAAGATATACAGCTCTAAAGAACCACTGTATTTGCTTAACTTCTGTGCAACAGCTCTCATGCTTCCAAATGCACAGCTCAATTCTTTGCAGGACATTTAAAGGATAATTGGCTTTAAATATTTAAATATCCTCTTTTCTCCATCAAGAATGAGAGCAGACAACAAAAGAGGCTTCCTGGAACTTCGCCATCCCTGATTTAGAATCATTTAATCTATTGATTTATATACTGCTGAGCATACAATAACAAATTCTAGGCTGTTGGTGAGCTTCCCAGTCACTATGTACAAGGAAATAGCAGCTTAACTGGCCAACTGCATGCGTGTAGTAGTAAGTGGCTCTTAAAGGTACAGGAACGCTCCTCAGTGTCAGGTCCTGACAAGCCTCCACAAGCACTTGCCACAGGCACGCATGTCCCCAGTGGAACTTGCCTCTGCAGCACTAGCAAGTCTTGGTTCCCTGCAGAGAAGCCGTCGGGGGGTTCCCATGATCACTTGATCTGACATTAGGGGAAGTCTGTGCAAGAAGCTTCAGAACTTGCCCCATGTTGATAGCAACAGAAGCCACTGCCTTGATCCTAAAAGGATTACAGTCGTCTCTTCGAAAGATGGAGAGGGAGGTGCCAGGTGCTGGTGGCTGCAGCAGCAGGAGGGTGAATGGATGGGTGCGCGCTTGCTGTGCGCATTAAATTGTCTGGTTGGAAGAAGGCTAGTATGTGACCCTATTGCTTCAGGTTGCTGTCTCCTTATTGTTTTACTGCAGGTGTGATTGCGAGCTGCCTTGAAAAGATCAGCACTGAACACGGAAAAAGTAAATATACAGATATAGAAGATCAACATAGGAATATTTGTTGAACCATAATTCTTGCTCCATTTTGTTGGTTGCAGAAGGGCAGGAACAAAACAAGACCAGGAAAGATTGTATATTTGCTTTGTTAGCACAACCATCTGGATAATCTCCCTTAAAATGATCAAGGGGTTTTTGTTGTTGTTGTTGTTGTGTTTTTAAGAGCCAGATTATATACCATCTGACCTAATTCCAGCATCTGTATTTCTGCTTTATTCAGGCTAAATGGTTGCCAATGGCCTGAAAGAATTTCTGCTACTACAGTTTGTTTTTAACATGAATAGAATGTCAGATGTTGTGTCCACAGTACAATGGCTGCACCTTTGTGCTTTGGGACATTCTAAGAATGCACAGGTATATCCGTAACAGCAAGACTTAGCCATTCAGATCCTTGCTTTCATCTGGAAAACTGATCCTATGTGCATAAGCTAGAGAACGGACAGCAATGTGTCTTTAAATACTGGGCAAATTCCTGTATTCCAGGCAAGGCAAGAGGGCCATAATTCCCGAATGATGGATCAGAACCCGCCATAGGCTTACAAAGAAGTTTTGTAAGACAAGCTTTGACTCTTAAAAAGCTTGCTCTTGTGCAATTTAGATATTCCAAGAAATGACAACATCTAGTAAATAAAGAGAAACAAACATCCAAAAACGGAGTCATGGACTGAGGCTATGCAGATCAAGACTGATCAATTTTCAGTTGCCTTCCTCAACCTGGTGCTTGCCCTCTGTGTTGGACGACAGCTCCCAGCATCTGCAGCCAGCATGGTCACTGAGCACTAGGGAAGGCTCACTTAAAGGAAGAGATTTCCAGAGCAGTAGTCCAGACCAGAGAGCCCAAGTGAGCTCACAATGCCCAGACACCTGGTTGATATTGAGGGTCTGAGTTTGGCCCTTCCTTCTTGCTCTTAGGCTCAAAACACCAGACAGTCTCTGCTATGCAGATCTTTATTGGCACTTTGCAGTTGCAAAACAAAGTAACTCTAAAAACAACAACAACAACAACCTCTAGTGAGTTGGAAGATAAGCTTCTGCTCATGTAAAGCGATTTGAACTTAGGAGAACATCTCCCCCAAATCCTTCCCTTTCAGTAAGGCTGTGAGCTCCACTCTCAGGCTGGTTCCTACTGGTGAAGGGCCAGCCCATGAGCCCTACATGAATCTTCCAACTGAAGTCAGGGACTGGGCAAGGCAATGACTCTTGCTCCCCGCTTCTTGGACCCTTCCTGTCTCTTCCAAAACATCTCTGCTCTCCTGTTCAGTCTAGAAGATGGTGGGCAGTGGCCTTGAGGGTACTTCAAAGGCCTCTGCCTGAGTTTCCAAAACGTCCATTGCCAAGCCTTCAAGGTCTTCCTCTTCAGATTCTAAGTCATGATGACCTTGGGATGCCTGCCAAAAGTGGTGCTGCAGTTCAGTTACTACACTTAGGTTGCCAGGAAAGTATAATGTGAGTATCAATTGGTTGTTTTGAGCAGGTCCTTGGTAGCTTTGCTGAGTAGGGCTTTTATTGCTGTTGCTTGAATCCTTCATCTGCAGTAACTCAGATGTCATTTTATATGGGTCATGAAGGTTATGCAGGTCCTTCTGAGTCACCATTTCTGAATTTGGCTCTTGTCGCTGGTCTGTTTTATTAAGAACACCCACACAACAAAGCACAACCTACAAGCCTTCAGTCTTACGCATG
The DNA here is from genome assembly GCF_004798865.1 of Varanus komodoensis. Lineage (NCBI taxonomy): Eukaryota > Metazoa > Chordata > Lepidosauria > Squamata > Varanidae > Varanus > Varanus komodoensis. The sequence continues at coordinate 4,200,602 of NW_025335761.1, forward strand.
CCTAAATTCTGCATATTTTGACTGAGTCCACCATACTAAATCAATACATAGGTTAGATTACTTTAAAATCTTTTGAATGATGAAAAGGTGATGCAAATGAATTGGGCAGCACATTTTAAAAACAGAGGCTTCATCATTGTTTGAATATAAGTTCTTGCACAAGCTATAGGTAGCAGTCCCCATCACAGAAAATTGCTTTTGCTAAGATTGTGCTTGCCTTGAATCAGCTAAAAACAAAGCTTGGCTTGTTTGTTTTTCTTACCAAAGTAGTGTTTAGCCTGCAGAAAATCAAGGGGAAACTTAATAGCAATCTTCAAATACCTGAAAGGCTGCCATGCAGTAGGTGGGGCAGAATTGTTCTCTGGTGCTCCAGAGGGCAGGCCTAGAACTAATGCCAGGAGGTTGCAGGGAATCTTATTTTGTTTTAACATTAAAAATACTTGCTAACAGTGAGAGTTCAGCAGAGTGCAGTGCCTGGGTGGAGATGAGCACTCTGTCACTGGTCGGTCATTTATCAGGGAAGTTCTTGCTGGATAGATCACCAAGAACCTTCCAAGTCCATGGTTCTAATCATTCACACATGGAGCTAGGAAGATTTGGTCAATTAGTAGATGGACAGAAGGTGCCATGCTATGTACTTTTACCCATGAGTAAATCCTACCAATCTCAATGGACCTCCACCCTAACTCTATACTAGACTGTACTATACCAAGTTGCAGTACAGCACTATGCATGGAAGAAAATCCTACTGAGTGAATTCAGACAACATAACAACCAAACTCACAGCTTAAGGATGAGTTGAGTGTGGGTTGTCACTGAACCATGGGTGGTGGTTGAAACCTGGGTTATTTTGTTCCCCGAGTCCAGATGCACTAATAAATCCTGGTTAGTTATCCACAAACAACCCATAAAGAGAATTCATGGGCTGGGTTCACATGATGTGGCAAAAACCCTGGGCCCTTTCCACAGCATGTGTATTGTTGCCCAGTCAGGTGATCACACCTGGGCAGGATGGTTTCCACCCTCACTGCTTCATCTTGTTAGCCTCGCCAAGCATCCCAACAGCCCATACAAACAAAATCCTGTCCTGTCCTCCTCCTCGTCTATGGACTGAGCAGTCTTCTCCTGACTGGTCCATTATATTCCTGAGGCAGGTTTCCCCCCTCCCCTCACAAATGTACTTGCATACCCATGGCACCTCCCAGCTGCTCCAGACCCCACAGATATTTTTATTAAATGAAAATAAATGATTTCACTGCAGGTCCCCGCTTCTCCCTCTTTGCCTCACAGTGGCTGCATTCACAGAACACAACATGGTTGCCATGTTGGGTTGTTTTGCTTTTGTTTTACCATGATCTACATGACAAATGAGTTATACATTATCATGGTTTCTCCATCCTCTGCTCAGTCTGTTGAAATGGATCCCATCTGCCACTGTGAAATTCAGTCAGAAGGTGGATTACCCAGTTGCTGGGTTCAGACAACACAACAAAGCAATGGAGGGGATTTTTTAAAACCACTGTTGGTCTGCCATGTTGTCCTAACCTACTCATGGTATTTCACCATGGTAAGTTTGATCTTTAGAAATCACAGTAAGAAACAATGGTTTGTTCTATGTCTTCTCTATAGCACCATGCTTTGCCGTTATATCTAAATCCACAGCCCTGGTGTTCAACTACCACAAAGTCTCCTTGAAAAAGCAGCAACTGCAGCCATCCAGCCTCCATGTCTGGACCAATGAGGAAGATGCAGATGACATAAGTAGGGAGCAATGCATCTTGTGATGGAATTTCAGGCACAGGGGCTGATGGGATGCATGCCAACAGTAGATCATGGTTAGGGGGAAAGAAAGCACAAACTATGGTAATCATGCCGCCAGTGTCTCTCTGTATCCATAAGTAAAAAGGGAAACAGATACACCACTCATCCAATGGGAATAAAGCAAGTTTGTTTGCTAGGAAGATGAGGGAAGTGAGGCTTGAAGGCTAAAAGCAGCCAGTTCCATGGTTGCTCCTGCCAGGGGATCCTATCATGTTTCTATACCAACCATGGTAAAATGGCGATCCTGGGTCTAGACGATTGGAGAAGCCATGGTGAAATGTGCAAACCTTTGAAGAGTTCATTGATTCTCTCTTGTCATTTCCAAAAACTAACCCTACCACACAGGAACTCTGGAATTTGGTGTGTGGGCAACACAGCAGGATCACAATGGTATACCTCATCATGGCTGCTTCTGTCACATGAACACACCCATGCTTTGTCATTGGCTTATGAACTGTGGACTGTTTGAGGTTAACCAACCATGGTTTGTTAGCATAGCTAGGTTTCTTGAGTGTGGCTTTTCACGTCATCTGAACCCAGTCTCTGTGTTCTATAGAACTTACACTCAAGAAAGTATTCACAGAAAGTTTGGAAGGACTGCTCCCTTAGTAGTGATTAGACCTCACTGAACACAGTGGGATTTAAATCTATGTAAACACACAAAGGATTGTGCTGGTAGGCTGCAATTATATGCCTATTTATCTGGGAATTGCGTGTGCTGAACTCAGTAGAAATTGCTTCTGAAAACAATGAGCATAGGTTTGTGCTATACATTTTTCCCCAACCAAGTAACAGATCTAATTTGTTCCTATTGGCAAGCATTACACTGCTTAATACTATGGGTTGTTTCTGTGTGTACTTGTGTGTGTGTGTTTGCTTTGAGATTTCGCTAACCACTGGCCTTGTTTGCCAATGTTTCAAGCAATCACATATAAATCCATACATTTAATTTTGTTGCACTTGTGGCAAGCAAGGTTTTTTTGCAAAAAGATTTCCCACCCCAAAGGTTTCTTCATTTAGAAGGAAAATTGTCCTTAGAGAGTAAAACCCTTTCTGTAAAATATTTTCCTAGTGAAGCCCACCATCTCTAAATTTGCTTCTGTAGCTTTGATTCTCTTTTCTTCTGACACATAGTGATGATTCTTGATGATTCTTCTGTATCATTATTTTAGTTTTGCTAAATATGCACTCTTTGTTTATTGTTTAATAAGAAAAGGCTATTTGGGTAATGATGCTGTTCCTACCAGGAATGGTGAATTGTGGCAATCAGCAGCATATCTGATCAGCACCATTAAGAATGTACATATCTATGAGGTAAAAAGGCAGTTTTTAGACAATCATCATCACACGCAGTAAAAAGATTTTGGAACTGGACTTGATCATTCATAACTATCCACACAGTGCATGCTGCTGGCGCTAGATAAATATTAAATACCAGTGGAACACAAAAGGGATATGTGATAAGAACTGTGACTATTATCAGTTTAAGACTAGAGGCAACTTTTTATCTGAATGCCAAAGGCATTAAAAAAAAAAAAAGCTGTGCTTCACAGGACAGAAAAGGAAACAAGTTGTGGCTGGTGCAGATGGTGTTTCCCTATTGATTAGTGCACTTAACTCTCTTAATGTACACGGGAACAGTTCGACATTCCATGTCTCAAAATGGCTCTCAGCCATAGATTTGATTGATAGACTTCCATAAGCCCCGTCCAGTTGCCTCTGACTCATGCAATTAATCTGGACAGAGGAGCGGGAAGGGTCATACCCACTGGCCCCCACATCTCCTTCCTGAAGTCTGCACAGTTGGGAGAAAGATCTGAAGGCAAAAACATTCCGTACACACAATAGGCCTCTGGCACAATTTAGGACCCAAACAAACGTTACTGTCATCCACTGCTGCTAATCTGTGCTAGACTCCCAGTCCAGATCAGGGACCTGCACTTATTCTGGAGTGGCATCGCTGTTAGGACTGGATTTAAAGCTGTGCTTCTTTTGGCCTATAGAGCCATAACAGTGTAAGGTTCTAAATCATCCAGAGCTCTGCTGACTTGTCCTGCTCCAGAAATGCTAGTTTCAGGGGTTTCTGAGGTGTGCGAGTCATTCCACCAGCGTTACAGCAACACAACAAGCCATGGTGGTACAGTGAAACCACTGTGGTTTCTAATGACCAAACTTACAATGGAGAAATATCACAATTGGGTTTGGAAAACACGGCAGACCAACAATGGTAAAAAAGCTCCCCCTCTAGCTTGCCATGTTGGCTGAACCCTGCCTCTGTGCACAGAAATAGGCTTCTGGGGGAGAGGCCTGCCCTGACATTATCCAGCCCCCTGGACTTGTCCTGGAAGGCAACCTGGCCCTCAGGTACAATTCAATTCCCTACCCTTACTTTGGATGCTTTATTCCGGTATTCCTGCTCAAGTGCACCAGCCTTTTCCTAAGAGAATGACTGGGAATGATGGGAGCTGCAGCACAATATATCTGCAGGTTGCCAGGCTGGGTGAAGGTGGAATATAGGAACATGTGTCAGGGGCATATCTCCCATCCACCTTCAACCAACCCATGATGCCCAAGGAGGTGTGCCAGGACACTGGACACATATGGAAGCAGGGTGGTTAATCCACCAGGGTTTCCGACCACATGAAGGGTTCTAGTTGCATGCAGGAAAATGCAAGCAAACCTCCTCACCCCACCCCTGCAGACCTCCCAGCTCAACACAGAAACTTTGAGGTTTTAGAGGGTAGAGTAAGCAGACACGCATGTTCCTTTCTTCCCACACTTTGTGCAGGATGAAATCCTATGTGCACTTACTCATCCTATTGAAATTGTCAAGTTTGTGTCTAAGTTAACATAAAGCACAGGATCAGGTGAGAAGTCACCTCTATTTCTGTATGAACAAAATAAACATAGGGTTGCAAGCGGTTACATGGAAGAACTAAAGGTCCGAAGGCCTCAGAAGCATGTATGAGAAAGAGTATTCCCCTTTGCCATCAATAGCTCTGTAACAGGGAAATGAAGCAGACATAGACCTCTGCAGTACGTGGATGTGATGACCGGGAAAGCTTATTGAACTTTTGACCAAAGGGACTGGCCAGAATTAAAAAAATATGTCCATAGAGGAATTTGAGCATCAATCAATATATGGATCAATCTTCATCCAAAAAGATGCTGCATTAGGCTTCTTGGCTCCAACTTTCCAAGCTATGAAGAAGCTCAAAGGTACTATCCACATTTCATGTATGGTTTCATCCTGTGATCTCAGAGCTTAGTGACCCGATGGATGAAGATGCCACAGGTGATTCTGAAAGCCAGAGTCTGGTTTGTCCTGGACCTGATGTTGTCTCTGAGAAAGAAAAGAGAAACGCAGACAGACAGACCATCAGGAGGCATTCTCAGGGGCAGGGAGAGGGGTTGGTTTTGGTCTGTCACTGAAACCAAGTATGAAGCAGCAAAACATTCCTTTTGCAAGGCCTTCATTATTTCGGATTCAGGATTAATCTGAATGTGGCCCACCAGCTACATAACGTGGTTTTTGCTGTCCCAGGCAAGCAGGAGAAACAAGATTTTAGTGGATCGGTGTACATGACAGCTGGCAACATCCATGCTGGCAGTCACTTCTGTATCAAGCAAAAGTACCAATGCTTCAGCATTCCTTCTTAAAAAAATGAAATCCATGGGGGAAGGAATAATACCAGCCATGAAGTAGCCTTTCTGGTGTCTATATTTCTTTCCCAATTTTATTAATAAAGCAGGAGTATGAAAGTTGAATATCTTTAATGACTGTTTCTTTTTTTAAGCTTTTATTTTTGTGCAAGACCAAACAAATACATGGTAAAATTACTTTAAGCCTGTAGGTGGAGTAAGCACAACAATGTTGGAGGCACCAGGGTTGCCAGATTAAAAGAACCGTCTTGGCAGACAGGTAGGGAAGTAGAAAACCTATTTTTATTCTGTGGCCTTGGAAGATGAAACCTACAATGAACTGCCTGCATAGAATCAACTCCTGTTCACTCCTTGTACCTCAGCACACATGCATAGAATCAACTCCTTTGCTACATTAGAGTTTGTGGAAGAATAGTGATGGTTCTGAGTAACAATTGGGTTTATATTTTCAGTCAACCAAGGTTTGTAGTGTCATCTACATGTAGGGGTGACCTAGTTGCAACTCCAAACCATCTCAGTACCTGGTGATGCTGGTAGAGCTTAATTTGAATGTCTGCAGCTTGCTCCCACCTTCCAGTTAGGATCATGGCCCACACTTCCCCCACCAGCTTCACTCCAGATATGTTGGAATACAACTCACATAACTGGATTATCAGAGATGTGGTCCAGCAATCTGGAGGCCATCAGGTTTGGGGAAGGCTGCTGTGAATGCATGCCAGTTGCATATCTTGAACATCAGCCATTACACAGAGAGTGAGAGAGAGAGACCGACTGACTGACTGTAATATGGTAATCCCGCTGCCTGATTAGATGTTCTGGAGAATTTGAAAGCTTGCATGTTTTGTGACCTCTGACTAGGTCTAATAAAAAATATTACAGTGATATGGATTTTGCACAATTTCTTTTGGTCATGACCATTGCCCATACTTTTTGCTTGCTGTGGAGAATATAAATTTAATTCACTGGCTGGCTGATTTTGATTGATAAATAATCTAGTGGTCATTGTACTATATATTATACTATCCATACTTTTCTTGAGTAAGCCACCTTGAACATAACAGCAGTGAGCAAACGCAGAGGATCACGTGTATTAGACTGAGCCTTGGTTCAAATCCCATCTTGGCAGAGAACTTGCTTTAGAAAAGCTACTATTTTCTCAGTCTGAGTCTTCCCCACTTGAAACATGGGCTAATCCTGCAAAGTTGTTTTAAGGACTACTGAAAAAGCCATGTGAACCCAGAGAGCTTTCCTAGTACGAAATGCCAGGTTCTTGTCTCCATAAAGTTCCATTTTCCTCCACATGGTGGTGCCCTCAGTTGCAGCATGCTAGCCCAGGATAATATCAGTGTCTAATTACTTGTAAAACTTGTCATTTTATATTAAAACCCCAAATGCTTTTATTAGTTGTGTAAATAATGAATTGGGGTTAGTGGATTAATACATTTTAATATATGATGGGGAGAAGCAATTATGTAATTTTAACATCGGCGGTGAAGAAAATTAAACTGTAGACAGTTTGTACTCTTACTGAATATTCATGAGGATTGGAACAACTTTCTGCTCAAATTTTTGAAGGATGGTAGTGACACAGATTCCCACAAATTTCCAGTATCATAGTGTTGGGTCAGACTTGAGCTGGATTGCATGACTTTACTTACCCATCAAGAGAGCCAAATGCTGAAAGGCAGAGTGGAGTAGTGGTTAGAGTGGTGGACTGGGATTTGGGAGATGCAGGTTCTAGTCCCCATTCAAGCATGCAGCTCACTGGATGACTTTGGGCCGGTCACAGACTCTCAGCCTAACCCACTTCTCAGGGCTGTTGTGAGAGGAGAACCTCCTAAGATGGGATCCTTGCAAGAAGAAACATGGAGTATAAATGTAATGTGATGCAATTACAATAAATTCAAAATAAGCATTCCCCTGATACCAGTGACAATCTGACAAGAAAGGGTTCTTGCCTTAATGATTTTCAGTGCACCGCTATGCACAACTATGCAGAAGTAAGTCCCACTGAGTTCAGTTAGATTTATCCCAGATAAAGCTATTTGGGATCTCAGCTCTTATGAACTTCCTGGGTGAAAACTGGAAATTGAATGTTGGGTGTAATCCAGCTAATCCGTTATGATTTGCTTATGACCAGTGTAAGAGCGCTTTTTTCTTAATACACCATTAATTTATTGGCTGTCTGCACCCTCCATTCCTGAGTTGTATAACAGGGGAATGACCAACCCTGACAGGCATAAAAATAAATAGGGGTAAGCAGAAGACTCGTATTGCTAATCAGTGTTGCAATGGGGACCTCAGCCCTCAAGTAACCACAGGACAGGCATATTCAAACTGCATAGCTTGCATTTTTCCAGCAATCAGCTACACAAAGAACTGTGGGAGTGCTTGAAACAGTGCTTCTTTGAAAGGTATGATACACTGATTCCGTGAATAAACAAACAACAGGAATATGTTTTTGGCTTAAGAAATTCATGTCTCCTCTAAGTATCAAGAAGTCTATTCTTTTTGCCCCTGGCTTTGGCTGGTGGGTTTTGGATTCTAGTGAAATATAAGGTAAATCCTGCAATCCTAAGTAAGGTCTGTGCCATAAAAAGAGAAAGCTCTCCAAATCTGAGGCAGAAATGAAAGTACGTGTGAATCAGTTAACCCTTGGAAGGTTCTTTATAGTTAATTAGCAGAATGTAGCCTAGAAGCAATATTCAAATGACAGGAGAGTTCATCATGGGGTGTCATAGTGCTCTCTACAATCATGAATTTGCAAGCTCCAGCTGGGGAGTGTCATGGCTTGTTCTGTCATCTGAACTTGGGCAGCAGAGGTACCGCATGGGTTTAAGAACCCACGCATAGCCCATGGTCTATGTTAATGTCATGTGAGGGTTATGTGCTCATCAAATAACACCTGCCCCAGGTTTAGATGACAATTCATAGCAAGTCCTAGTTAGGACTTGTATATTCATAATGGTGGCCAGTTCCATGTTGGTAACTTAACCCATGCAAACTGGCCTATTTTTACCCCTGGGCTTCAGCTATTGGGCAGTATAGAAATAAAATGAATAAAGGTATTCTCCATCCTTCACACAGCAGTGCACTAGGACAAGCATGTGGAACCTTTTTTTTTAATTGTTATATTAACATTATTTATGTATTTATGTATTCTTTGTGAGCCACCCCAAGGCTTTGTTGCGATGGGGGCGGCACAGAAATGTTTTAAATAAATAAATAAACCCCCTTTAGCCTGGGGGCCAGATTCCATTTTGGAGAAGCTCTCTGGGGACACATTCTAGTGGCTGAGCAAAAGAACTCAGGTCAAAATATCAGAATATAGTAACTTAATGTTTTTATTACCCATAGTGCCTCAGAGAGGCATTTCATCCTTTGAGAACAGGGAAAGAACTATATAAAACCTGGAAAATCACTGAATGATGGGTTGTTGAAAAAGAGGAGTAGGGCTAGGGAAAGGGTAGGAGACATCTAGGACATTCCAGAAGACTAGATCTGGGATCCAGATTTGACCCCTGGACCTAAGGGTCTGAATCCCTGCTTTATTACCCATTCTTCACACATGTGTCGTGTCATCATAGAAACATGATGAGTCAGAAGAAGCCTCCCAGGCCATGTAGTCTGACCCCCAGCTCCAGCCAGCTCTGCTCATGACATGCCTACCATGTGCATGTCCAGCCTTTCCTTCTTCATCATCATCACACTGCACTTATACCTTGTCTTCTTTCCTCTTGCAAAGAACCCAAGGCTGCTAACACAACTCCATTTTATCCTAAAAACAACCCTATGAGGTAGGCTAGGCTGAGAGTGACTGACAGGCCCAATGTCACCCATTGAAGCTCACGCCCAAGTAGGGACTAGAACCTGAATCACTCAGGTCTCCAGTCCAACACCCTCCCACACTGGCTCATTCTAAAGACATGATTCTCAAGTATTCCCAAAAGACATGCTTTTTTCTGTTATGTGCTGCCAGGTTATCTCTGACTTAGCCAGCCTAGGAAGGCACACTCTCCAAAATGTCCTGTCCTTGACAGGATGGCTCAGCTCTTGTAAATTCAAAACTGTGGCTTCCTTTACAGAGTCAATTCAAAAGACTTATGAAGTTAATAATGCCAGAATGGTAATTTACGTGTCATGATCTTCAAGTCTAGGTGGGATATGAAATCAGAAGCAAAGAAGGATTAAACTTAAAATGAAAGTGGAATTGATTTTTTTTAAAAAAGCTGTTTCATCCCTAACAATTTCAAGATTGTCCTCTAAAGCTGAAATCCATCATATACTTTCTTTTTTTAAGTAATGGTGCAGAACAAAATAGTTCTACAAGTCCTAGCATGCCTCTTCATAATGGCTGGCTGGAGCATGTTATGTGTTGTAGGCGTTTTTCTGTCTAAGCATGTGTAGGATTACAAGGAATGCAGCAGGACTAACTTCTGATTATCACAGTGTAGTTGCTATTGAGCTGGTAAAGGAAAAAAAACCTGGCTGCTGCCATCACTTCTTATTAGTTCTAATTTGTTTTTTGCTCCCAGTATGCAGCAGCAAGAGAAGAAAATATCGACACTGGAAGAATCTAGGTTAGATTTAAACCGTCTAACCTAGTGAGATGAACATACTTACCTAATGCATAGTTTTATGAGCATTAACCCTATTGAAATATAAATGAAACACTGCAATTATATATTTATTTTCTTTATTAGATTTCTATCCCGCAAGGTAGATTACATCATTCTCCTCCCACTACTTTCAATCTTATCCCCAGAATGACAACCCTGTGAGGTAGGTCAGGCCCAGCTAGCTCCATGGCTGAGCAGGACCAGAACCCAGATTGCCTGAGTTCCAGTCCCACTTAACCACTACACCACATTGGTATCTATGCACTTGCTTGTAGTATTTCTATATCAGCCAATAACCAAGAGTGTCTGGGCAGTTTACAGTTAAAATTAAACCATAAAGGCTTGTAAAAAATACAAACATATTAAATCATACTGAAGAACCAAACTGCGCGGGGACGGAGCTGAGAGAATTAACAGACCTGCGGGGAGAACGGTATAACTATAGTACTTGAATCATATCGCGTCCCTTGCCCAGGACTACATTTCAGAGCGATTGAAGGCAAGGCTGTCCTGCGAATAGGATCCTAACAGATGTTCACTGTGCAAGTTTACTCAGAATTAACACGACAATCCTAAAAGCGGGCGGGGGGCGGGGACGTTCCTAAGTCCTGTCCTGCTAGGTCAGTGCAGCAAACCGGTGGGAAACCCACGTCCCGTCCCAGCCAGGGACCAGAGGAAACTGGATTCCACCGATCCCAACTTGAGCAACCGCGCACCCGGCGGATCCGTCGCTTCTTCCGACTTGCCACGCCCCGTTTCCGGGCCTACTGGCGGTAGTTTTACACCTGCGCTTTCCTCGTGCGTAAGGGGGAGGTGGTTCCTCGAGAGTGGATTGCAAGCATCCCGCTAATGAAGGCGCCTCTGCTGCATCCTAAATACGCCTCATGGTCTATGGAAAGGGATTAGGGCTGCTGTCTGTTCAACCCTGCAATCCGAAAGAAATACACTTACTAGAACCAGCACCACTGGGCAAAGTCACCACAATACTCGAAGCTGCGCGGTGTCTGTACCAGTTCAGACGATGCCCTTTCTTTTGTGTAATATGAGCGGAGGAAGAGCCCAACTATGCCTTGAGTTGCACAGAAACTCTTAGTCTGGATTTAAGGGTTCAAGGTCCTTATGCAACCTTCGATAATTACTTCATTAATAGCGGGAAGACGAGCGTCCAGATCTTCATTTTTTATTTTTTTTTACCCCACCACTGCACGCTCCTACAGGGCTCTGCCCCCGCTCGAACTGAACGAGCGCGCTTTGAAAGCGCTGGAACAAAGTGCCTCCCTCGCTCCCATCTTTTATTCTAAACGTGCTGAATCCTTTGTGCTTCCCAAAGCGGGTGGGAGGAGGGCGGCGCAGTCGAGGCGTTCGGGCGCCGGTCCCCTTCCCTCCTCAGAGATGCTGTTGATCACCGCTGAGGGCGAAGGGCCGGGGTAGCGGAGAGCGGCCGTGGCCCTCGGAAAGATCGGAGGGCGCCCCGAATTCATGCCAGCGCCCCTGCAGGAGGCCGCCCTCAACCAGGGACCCACCCGTTCCCGGGACATCGCCGCTTTAAGAGGGAAACCATGCTGGGCGGTGGGCTGGGTCCCTGTGCTCCCCCACGTGGTTTCGGTGCTTGTGAATTTCAATCGCTGGAGGGTCTCAGCGCAGACACCGGTCCCGGCGCTGAGACAGGGGCATCCGTCCGGAGAAGAGCTGTCCGCGTTACCGGATCTTCAGCCCAGCTTTCTTAGACAGCCCGTTACTCCCAGTGCCGCAAACCGGCAGCTGCAGCCACCATGAGTGAAAGGAGCCCCGATCGGGAGAGCCGCGGGGCTGCAACGCCGCCGTGTCCCGGAGCAGCGGACTGAGACCGCGGCAGCAACCCAAGCCCAGCAACCAGCCGCGGGAGGAGAATGCAACGAGCGGGTCTGGCCGGGCTGGGCTCCGTGGCCGTGCTCTGGCTGCTGGCTTTGGCTTCCCTGGTGGGGCTGTGGAGCGGACGGATTGAGGAGCCGGGACGCATCGGATCCCGGTTCCCGCAGGAGGCATTGGAATCGGGGCTCGGAGGTGGCGAGGCAGCCGCGGCGGGTACAAGTCATTTCCTCCGCCGTCCTCCAAGTCAAGCCGCCCAGAAAACTTTCCGAGCGCTGCTCACGCTGCCGAGGCAGTCCACGGAGCCTCAGGAGGGACCGGGCGAAAGCGGGCAGGAGCCGCCGCCGCTGCCTCCTTCGGATCATCCTCGTTGGGGAAAGCAAGGAACGATGGGAGTCGCGGAGCAGCTTCCCCCCTCGCCCGTGCGCGGTGGGATCTTTTGGAGCAGGGCGCTGGAGGCTCAGGTGCCGCCGGGCTTTTCCGCCAAGGAAGCGGCCTCGTGGCTGCGGGCGGCCCGGGAGGCGCGCGTCGTGTCGCTAGAGCGAGGCGGCTGCGGCCGCAGCTCCAACCGGCTGGCCCGGCTGTCGGACGGGAGCCGCGCGTGTGTGCGCTACGGCATCAACCCCGAGCAGATCCAGGGCGAGGCGCTTTCCTACCACCTCGCCGGACTGCTGGGCATGCAAGAGCGCTTGCCGCCGCTGGCGCTCTCCCGGGTGGACGCCCGCGGCGGGCAGTGGGCGCAAGTGCGCGACGAGGTGCGGGGCTCGCACTGGGCCGAGGGCGCCGTGGTGAGCCTCGCGCAGTGGGTGGACAATCTCACCGACGTGGTGGCCCCCGCCCCCTGGCGAGCCGAGGCAGGGGCGGCGGCGGGGGGCAGGAGGCTGCAGCCCCTGGCGGCGGGGGAGCTGCAAGGCCTTGGCCCGGCGCAGCTGGTGGAACTGGTGCAGTGGAGTGACTTGATCCTCTTCGACTACCTGACTGCTAACTTCGACCGGCTGGTCAGCAACCTGTTCAGCCTGCAGTGGGACCCGCGCGTGATGCATCGCGCCACCAGTAACCTGCACCGAGCCCCCAACGGGGGGCTGGTCTTCCTCGACAACGAGGCCGGCCTGGTGCACGGCTACCGGCTGCTGGCCATGTGGGACAAGTACAACGAGCCGCTGCTGCGCTCTGTCTGCGTCTTCCGCGAGGCCACCGCCCAGCGAGTGCGGGACTTGCACCACCTGCGCAACGCTGCCTCCGAGCTGCTCAGGCTGTACCGGACTCAGGAGCCCCTGGCCGAGCTGCTTGGCTTCCTTTCCGACCAGCAAGCCCAGCTGCTCCAAGAGCGCATCGACTTTGTCCACAAGCACATTTTGCACTGCAAAGCCAAGGCCTCCGCGCTTTGATAGTCGTTGCTTGGCTGAACCCGCTGGATTTACAGGGCTGCCAAGTATAGTCAAGGGGCAGAGGAGGAATCCTAATCCCCCGCACACACGCACACTTAACATCCCTGTGGTGCCGCACCCCTGAAGGAAATGAATGCTGGAGCTCAGTGGGAGGTGGTTGGCACGAACCTCTAATCAAAGGAAAACCTTGCATAGGAATTTCGTTGCAAGCCCAGCTAAAACTGAACACTGTTGAGAGTGTGTGCTAAGGGCTGGGAGGGGGCAGCCAGTAGACTAACCGGTTCATGGTTCCAGACATTTTATTACTGGGATCCATCAGCAGAATGTGGTCTTCCTTTGTTTGACATTCACAGTCTCAAGTTCAAGGCCAGAAGTGAAACCCCTGGCTGAGCCTTCCACGACCAGGGCTGCCAACTTCACACCCTGTCCAGAAATGAGAGCTGAGTAGAATTAGACACTTGGGAGGGGTGCACTAAAAATGAACTAATCAACCCTTTTTCAGCATTTAGGTGCACCTGCTCTGCGCTATTGTCTGTTTTAAGACTAGGCAGAAAACATTCTCTTGCACAGTTCTATTGTCAGAAGTAATTTGTTAATGTTTAAAATGGTTCGAAGGACCCTGTGGCTGGGCTTGGGAGGACTTGGTGCTCAGCTTACCACTGCTGAAGCTAAATGGGTGATTCGTCCCTTGGATGACAGAACCCCGGGAGCCCTTGTAAAATCAAGGTATAATTACAATACATATGTATTTTAAGTGCTATATATCTCACTGTATTAGTTTCACAGTGGGTTTCTCTGTCCAGCGTGTCTTCCCCTTTAATGGCTCTTCAGAGCTTCCCTTAAAAATTCACTTTGTAAAAAGACGGTGTGCAGATGCTGTTGCCATAGTTGGAAGGGACCATAGTTGGAAGGGACATATTTCCTGGCTATATTTTGTTTTTTTAAAGAAACAATTTTCCATTTGAATGACATTTGTAATCCAGTAACTAATACCATAAGTTGGGCCTGCCCCATTTATGAAACTGCTTTTTCTTGTGAATTCCCCCCAGCAAGGATGGACATAGACAATGTCAAAAGTTAATGAGGGGAGGGCAGACAAAGCCCCTTTTCCAGGAGCTCTTAACCTTGACCAGTGAAAAACATTTGGCAGAATTTACTGGTTTTTCTGTGTGTCTGTTTTATATGTAATCACTACTGTACAGAAAAATAATTGACTAATGGGGTGACAAAGGAAAAAAGATTCCCAGGTTTATAGTATTGTCAGTGTAGTAGAATTTTGATGCATTAATCTGGAGCGGGGGGAACAGTTTCATGCACTTTACTTTGACTTTTCTTATTTTTTTATAAAAAGACCTTTTTATTTTAAAAAAATGTCTGCATTTTAGGTACATGATGTATGTTCTTCAGCTGTTCTGTAACATACTAAAGAAATTGATATTTCAGTAAAAGTGTGCTAATGTTTTCCCTTTTTGTGCTCAAGGTTCTAGTTTTCATCTTTATGAAGTAATATTTATTGAACATTACTCTTTATTGATTCCAATACTGTTAGCGATATAAAACTATTCCATACATTAGTATGGGACTTTAAACTTTTTTTTTAGACTCTTTGCCTTTCATCATGCAAAACTGCCTGTGGACCAAGGGACACTTAACACATACAACATCTTGCTACCACTGCTGAACTGAATAAGTATCTCTCCACATTTTTAGGAAAAGCATTGTTTCTTTAGGGGAAAAACTGACTCGAAGTTCAAGTTTCAATACAGGCTACCCCTGCTGGCTGCTTCTCACATTGGTAAAACAAAACAAAAAACCTGCTACAGCAGTACCCAAGACCACAGAAGAGCATCTCCGGGAGCATTTGCCATATTCAGCCGCTGTTAATTCCTTTTCCATTTTGGTTTCTGGGAAACTAATAACACATGGAAAAGCCTTACCTTGTTGTCTGTGCCAAAATCATTTAGAATTTCATTTTAGTTCAGTTTCAACGTTGACCCTGGTGGGAGCAGTTACAGAAACTGAAATAAAATGTATTATAACCTTTGCTGAGGTTCAGCGCCCCAATCCAGCAAGAGATTTGTTACTAGAAGCATTCTTCAATGTGTCTCTCCATCAGCATCATCACCCCCTTCTGGATCTCTGTGCGGGGAGGGGTGTGTGGATATGTCTTGAGAAACACACCGGCATGTATGTCTTTGTGCAAACCAACAAGCAGACTCGAGCTGGATTGGGTCTCAGATACTTTGACATCTTTGAGCTAGCTGAGGAGGTTGGGATCTATGCTTCAGAGTAGACGGCCAGTGTTTAACCATTTATCCTTTATAAATTGAGAAGGCAGGGGATGAAATAAACAGCTTAATCCCCCCCCCCCCAACTTTAGGTGCTTATCAGAGAGGAATGTAATCTGTCACATCTGGGGGAATGTTACTTTTTGTAAACTGAAATCTGAAGTGTATTCTCAAGATACCAGATGCACAAATGCAGTTTAAATCATTTTGAGCTTGGGTATATCCTAAACTACTACATGTTTCATTGCCAGTGAATTGCATTCTTCCTCATAACAGTATTTCATGTGAGGAAGCTGGTTTGAATTGTCACAAGACCAAGAACACAATGGCACTTTTACAAATGTTAGATGCTGGACTTCCAAATACATGGGGCTGTTAACTAAGTATTGTTCTCAAACCTCACAACTGCCCTAGAAGGCTCTTTCTCTTCCCTGCTTCAACTGACAGGGTTCTTTATTCAATTCTTTATTTATAGCCCACAGCTTTTTATCACTCAGCACAATGCACAGAGTCCCATGTGGTGTTCCTTCGCCATTTACATGATAATATACAATTTAACTGTGTAATTCTTTTTAGCACTGTTTGTCAGCATGAGTTTTGTAACTCACTCAGATGTGAGGTTTCAGAACTGTTCACCTAATGAAAATGCATTTAAATAATACAGCCGTGGTATAAATTCTAAACCACCCATAAGAGCAAATAGCAGTGCTACAAACATTCTAAGCTTTCCCTTCCTTGCTTAAGCATCTCTGGAAGTAGCAACGCAATCACAGTTTCAGTTACTTAATGGATGATATATCTTCTCTGCAGCAATGCCAGAACCAAGCCTTAGATAATTACACCTTTCAAAGAGAAGCAAGGGCTCCCTCTTTGATGATTGGTGACTATTTCAAATTATAGGTAGGCAGCATGTTCAAAAATGAGATAATAGTTTTCAGCGGATGATGGTGAGGAGGCGAAAAAAAACAGCTTGCAAGCAAGTGGAAAAAATGCCTTTGCATAGGAGATGGAATATTAGCTTCATTGCATGATAAGAAATTCAGAACACATGAGTACATTTTATTAGGGCTCTAAGCATCACTGAATTGCTCCCTGGTGATCTCATGCTGCCCATCTCCTCCTCTCTTCTGATTTGTCCTCCTTTGCCTTCTCGGCTTGTCTTGATGTCCTTGGCTGATCTGATATCACTGCTGCGTTTTGTTGTTGGTTTTTTTTTTTTTTTGCAATTGAGATGGTGGTAATTCTGTACCTAGGATGTGCCCTTAAGTCTGTAAGTGAGTCTCATAGCAGTATTCCCCCATCCACAAATTGTCTGCATTTGGAAAACTAAACATGATTCTTTTGCTTGATATTCAGTCTGGGACTTGAGTTTTCTTTGGCTAGGACTCGTTAATTTGCAGTAGGACATTAAACTGTTTGAAACACTAGTTGCAGGCTGAAGGAATGCAGCCTAAACCTGAGTGAACTAGGCCTGAACTAGGAGTTTGCTATTGGCTTCGTTGCTCAGCTTCAGCTGCTCGGATGTTACAAGTGGCCTTGTCAGCTTAGCCTATAACAGTTCACTGCTTAAGGTAAACTTTGACTCTGGATATCAGGATTACTGAATAACCTGTTAAAAAATCAAATCACAGAAATGTTGCTTATCTGACGGGCTCCTGTAAGACCTGCTGGAGGCAAGTGCAATCCAAGCCAATGTTTTTTTAGCATCTATCAAAGAAGAGGCAGACAACTCTTATGACACTGCTGGGTTTTAAATCTGTTTAAAAACATAGTAGTTATAAAGTTGGCTAATAAAATGCATCACCATATATCATGGGCTAGGCTTTGGCTCTTCTTTCACCAATGAAATTAGAAAAGGTAGCTATGTGCTGTCAGGTCATCTCAAACTTATGGCGACCCTATGAAGGAAAGTCTGCAAAATGTTTATTAAAGGAATCCTCCCTAATTTTGGAGTGCCCGAAGGTACCCAATTCTCCGTGGATTGAACGGCATTCTGATTCATTCTGTAAGATTAGCTACTAAAATTGGTTGCCTTGCCCCAGAAGGATTCAGCAACAGAAAGTCAGCACAGAAATGAAATATGTGGCTTATGACAAGATTCAGTAGTAGCCCTGTGCTAAAACATACATACAAAAGCATCCCGTATTCCATTTCGTGGGACTCATGATACTATGTTATGAAACTTAACAATGCGCTTTGGAATCATGGATATACTCTGGAATTCTTTCAGTGCCAGGGAGCCTGTGTCTCTTGGAGATAAATTCTTGAATTACTATCAAGTTAAGGAACACTCCTTCGCTTATTTCCTTAAAACAGAACATTCTTTTATACATTCTTGGTCAACTACATTCTTGGCATTCCAACTCCCACTTTATACCCAGTCTGTTTTTAACTCAAATGTCAAAGCAAGTGGTTTCCTTTAAGTAACTCCAGTAATTTCTTTGAGCATAAATGGAGCAAAAGTTTCATTACGCAGATAGAAACCATGTGATTACTCACAAGGAAAGAGGAACTGTAGCAATATTTACCTCATTTGTATAATTTTGAGTGCTGCTTGGTTTGCTTCCCCTGAATTTGGATTGGGGTTATTAAGCATGTTTGCAAAGGACTGGAGCAATACGGCAGGAATGAGCTCGTCAGTAGGAGGAGGGTGGCTGAGATCATTGTGCAGGCAACAGGAGAGTTGTGTTGGAAAGCTCAGGTTGCACTGATTTCTTCGATATGCTGGCTGCAGATTTTCAGGGTATTGAACTGGTTCCAGATTTAGCCAGAGTAGATCTGTTGAAGTAAATGGAACTTAATTTAGTTGTGACTAATTTAAGTTCAATGGATTTCAATGGACTTGCTCAAAATAATCAGAAAACTGTTATGGTATTGTTTCTGCTGCTTCACAATGTAGGTAGTCACCATATTTTGATCTTGGATTAAGCCAACATGATTCTCTTTTCCAGTCTAATTAATGTAGATTTTAAAACCACCCATATACCACCTTTATGGAATTGAGTTAGTTGTATGGAGCTAAAACAAGAGTACTATATAAACACCCATTCAGTATGTGACTACTTCCAAAGCAGAGATTTAAAGCTCAGCTGAATTCAAGGCATTATTATCTTAGTCTTACTAGTGCTGTGTCACGAGAGACTTAAGTCAGTGTTGGCCATCCTTGATTGCTATGCTCTCAGTATTTAGTTCCAGTAGCACCATTTTACTAAAAGACAGCAGTGGCTTTTGGAAATGTGTCCAAGCACCTTCTCTGTCAAGTGGTGTAGCATGTGAGTGGCACATCTCCAGGTAGAACTCCTGCTTGAAAACCTGGAGCAGCACTGTAGCAAGTGTGCAGGCTTGCACATCATACCTGATCATGTGGGTCCAGACTATGGGGCTGTCCAAAACATCTGAAGTATGGCTTGTTGGACAAAGCTGTAGGCAGTACATAGCTGGATGGACCAATCAGCTGTTTAAGGCAGCTACCTATTGCCCTACATGTTATATCTTTTTCAAAAGTACTATTTTTGCAAATTCACTGTCTCTAAAACTCACCCTTCCAGGCCACGTGCTGCTGTGAGCTAACCCTTTATTTGCACAAGCACAAAAAGGTTTTTTCCCCCCTCCCTCTTCATGTAGAAGTCATGGGAAAGTTGGAAGGTGGGGTATATGTAGATTTATATCCTCGGATGTCATGGTTGTCAACTGATTGTATAAGACGGGCTCTGGATCTTACTCAGCCTAAGGACCAAATTCCATTTTGAAGAAGATTCCAGGGACCATATTCCAGTGGTGGGGTTAGGGTTAGAGAAAAGTGTTGGGTCTAAAAATATCAGTATATTTTAGCTAAAAGCTCTCACTGCCAGCAACTGTCCCCTAAGAGAGTCATTACAAACTTTTAGAAGTGGGTGGGGACTGCACAAAATCTTGGAAACCAACAAATTGTAAAATTTCAAATTGAAACCTGTACCATAAGTACATGTTAGGGGACAAGTGGCTGGAGAGCAGCACTTGTGAAAGGGATCTTGGGGTACTGGTTGACTGCAGGCTAAACATGAGTCAGCAGTGTGACACAGTGGTCAGGAGGGCAAATGCCACCCTTGGTTGCATAGCTAGAAGCATGGCTTCTAGATCAAGAAGGTATTACTACCCCTCTATATGACTCTGACGTGCCCACAACTGGAGTATTCTGTTCTGTTCTGGGCCCCTCATTACAGGAAGGATATAGCCAGGTTAGGGTCAGTGCAGTGTAAGGCCACAAGAATGGTGGCTGGATTACACGGAAAGCCATATGAGGCGAGACTGAGGGAACTGGGCCTTTTCAGCCTTGAGGAGACTCAGTGGGGGACCTGTTAGCAACATACAGGTATGTGAAAGGGTGTCACATGTAGGAGGGTAGAGACCTGTTCCCCCTTGCAGACAAGGGCAGGGTGTGCTCCAACAGAGCCAAGCTCAAGGAACCAAGGTTCAATTTGGATGCCAGGAAGCACTTCCTGACAGTTAGGACCTCAAGGGTATGGAATGGGCTTCCATGGGAGCTGCTTGAGGCCCCATGGGTGAGGGTGTTCAAGGATAGACTAGACATGCACATGGTAGGCATGTCATGAGTGGAGCCAGCTAGAGCCACTGGTCAGACTAGATGGCCCGGGAGCCCCCTTCTGACTCGCTCTGTTTCTATGTTTCTAAATGAGCTGTAGTTCATTTGGTGATTTCCCAAAATGGGGTGGGTTAGGAGAACAAGCCATGGTTGGATTGGGACCCCCATCAGAGCTTTTTTAACAGGTTCATTTCATTTGAGAGTTCACAACAGGAACTGAAGCACAACTGACTTTGAAGGGAAAAGAAGCAAAAAGAGAGGGAGAAGAATAATTTTAAAAATACACCCTTCTACAAATGAACACTGTTCTACAAACACACCCCTACTACAAGTGAAATGTTCTTATGAACATTTTAGAAAAGCAATACCAGGGAAAACCTACCTTTGTCTGCTGGCGGTTTCATACAGGATACTTTATATTCCATGCTCACATTGGTGAAAAAGAGATCACTGCAACGGATCCAGAAGCAGGCATAACAATGGAGTATTCACTTGCCTTCATCTATTAGCTCATTATCTCATGAGTGAAAATCCCATATCTAGTTGCTCAGCATGCAATTTAAGCTGCTGTTACTTGGGAAATCGTTATTGGAAAATTGTTATTTCCACATGCCCTAGGTATAGGCATCAAAATCCTGCCTTTACATGAGATCCTAGAATCAGAAACAAACATATTCATTCTTCATCTGCTTAGAACACCTACTAAGAACACCCTCCTACAAATTCTGATTCCTTGGAAGGTTTTAAGTTTCTAGCTGAAAATTAGTTACTAGCAGTTAAGCTATTGAATCTCATGAAGTGTAACACACCCCATCATTTTCTGAATGCATGTATCATGGACTTGCAAAATCAGCTCGCACCACTTTCACACAGTATGGATTTCCATCAAAACAGATTTGGTTCTGTTTCTTTTCCAACTCTTTGGAAAGGGCCTAGGGTTAGCTTGCAACACTCCAGAACACCCCAACTTTGTCCTGAATATGAATTAAGACCTCTCTTCAAAAAGTTGAACACTTATGGCTGGGTTCATAAATCACGACAACCAACCCTGCATGGTTTCCACGATTAGTGGTTTTTCACCTGAATGTGCTGACAGACAATCAGACTCACCCAAGGTACGTGTCTTCCGGCCCACCAGCTTCTTCTTTCCAGCAGTACCCCAGGAAACATCACAAGGAGAATGTGGCTCACCTCTTCGACAGCCATGACCAAAACCAAGTTCAGCTTGCTGTGACTGAATTTTGCACAAAGCCCAAGGATGGAGTTTCTGCCTGGATTATAGACCAAGCTCCTCATGCCCTAGAAGGGGACAGATCCAAAAGGCAGGCCAAGTCTGCTGACTCAAAATGCCCAGGAAGCATATTGAGGTGAAGGCCAGCGTGGCGAGAGGGTTGAACTGGGAATCTGGCAGGTCCAGTTTCCACTTGTCCATGAAGCTCATGGGGTAACTTTTGGTCAGCCACAGATTTGTAGCCTAACCTACTTCACAGGGTTGTTGTAAGGATAAAATGGAGCTATGCAAGCCACCTTAGATTTCTCACAGGAGTAAAAAAAGGCAGGACATGCATCCAATGTAGTAATATTAGTAGTAGTAGCAGTAGTAATATAAAAATAATAAATTATATAACAATACATCATAATATAGCAGCCATAAGGATTGCATCCTTTTATATTTGGATATCTGTAGAGCTCATTGCTGCCCCAAAGTCCTTGAAAATGATGTCAGTAATTCTTCACAAGTTAAATGTTCTTGAATACTATACAGCTAAGTTGTTTTCTGTTGGGTTTTTTTCCTTTTTCTTGTTTGTGTGTTTTTAACTTTTGTTAATAGCCCAGAAAGCCTCAGTTATTGGGTGGTATAAAAATGAAATAAAGTAAGTAAGTAAATAAGTAAGGTCAGTCCAAAATAAGTCATCACTCATCCACGACCTGATCGTGGATGCGGGGGCTGACCTGGCTTGCATTACAGAGACCTGGGCGGGGCGGGGGGGAATGTCTCCCTCTCTCAACTGTGCCCGCCTGGGTACCTGGTCCAGCACCAACCAAGCCTGGAGGGAAGGAGAGGGGGGTCACTTTGGTTTACCGAGCCTCTATTTCCCTCACGGGGCTTCCTGTCCTCTCGAGGCCAGGTCTAGAGTGCCCCTACTTGGTGTTGGGCGACTGAGACAGACTGGGGATTCTGTTGGTGTACCATGCACCCTTCTGCCCAACAGACTCCCTGCCTGAGCTGACGAAGATCGTCTCGGATTTGGTGTTGAAGACTGCCAGGATGTTGGTCCTGGGGGACTTCAATCTCCATACCGAGATGGTTCTGACCGGGGTGGCTCAGGACTTCATGGCCTCCATGGCGACCATGGGGCTGTCTCAACACATCATTGGCCCGACCCATGAACACAGACACACTCTGGACCTGGTTTTCTCGACGGGGCAGGAAGAGGGTGATCTGAGGGTGAGGAACTTGTGTCTGACACCCCTGTCATGGTCAGATCACTTCCTTGTGAGGTTTGAGCTCAAGAGTGGCCTTTCCCTCTGTAAGGGTGCAGACCCGATTGTGCTAGTCCGCCCCCGGAGCCGGATGGATCCGGATGGATTCCTGAAGGCCCTGGGGGATTTCCCAGTTGATAAGGCTGGTGCTCCTGTCGATGCCCTGGTTGAACTATGGAATGGGGAAATGACCAGGGTTATTGACACGATCGCTCCTAAGCATCCTCTCCCACCTGGCAGAGCCCGTTCGTCCGCTTGGTATACACCTGAACTATGGGCGATGAAGCGGGTTGGGAGACGTCTAGCGCATAGGTGGAGGAAATCACGTGATGAGTCTGACTGAACACACTTAAGAGCCCATTATCGGGCCTATGCTGTGGCGCTGAGGGTGGCGAAGAAGAAATTCTTCTCTGCTTCCATTGCCTCCTCACCATGCTGTCCGGCGGAGCTCTTTTGTGTGGTACAGGGGCTGGTACATCCGGGCCCAAAGAAAGATCTCATGCCACCCTCGAAGGCCTGCTGTGATGACTTCGCCAAGCATTTCCGGGAGAAAATCACTCAGATTCGTCACGAGCTGGCCCCTACTAATGAATAAGATTCTACTGGGGAGGTGCCAATGCTACTGTCTGGTCCACAATTGATGGATGAGTTTCAGTTGTTGCGGCTTGATGATGTGGACAAAGTGCTTGGATAGGTATGTCCTACCACCTGCTTATTGGACCCTTGCCCATCTTGGCTACTCAAGCAAGCCAAGGATGGGATTGGCACCTGGATCCTGGAGGTTGTCAATGCCTCTCTAAGGGACGGCCGGGTACCTGCCCCTTTAAAGGAGGCGGTAGTCCGGCCAGTCCTAAAGAAGGCATCCCTGGATCCAGAGCTGGCCGCCAATTATAGACCAGTGGCCAACATCCCGTTCTTGGGCAAGGTGTTAGAGTGGGTGGTGGCGGGACAACTCCAAGCACTCTTGGATGAAACTGATTATCTGGACCCATTTCAGTTTGGCTTCAGACCCAGGTACGGTACTGAATCTGCCTTGGTCGCCCTGTACGATGACCTGTGCAGGGAGAGAGACAGGGGGAGTGCGTCCCTGTTGGTTCTCCTGGACCTCTCAGCGGCTTTTGATACCATCGACCATGGTATCCTTCTGGATAGGCTTGCGGGATTGGGAGTTGGAGGCTCTGCTTTGCAGTGGTTCTGCTCCTATCTCAATGGTCATTTCCAGAAGGTGGTGCTGGGGGACTTTGGCTCTGTACCATGACAGTTATGCCATGGAGTTCTTCAGGGGTCCATTTTGTCCCCCTTGCTATTCAACATCTACATGAAACCGCTGGGAGAGGTCATTAGGAGGTGTGGGCTGCAGAATCATCAGTACGCTGATGATACCCAGCTCTACCTCTCTTTTTCAACCAATCCAGGTGAGGCAGTGACTGTACTGAACTGGTGCCTGGCCGAGGTAATGGGCTGGATGCGGGCCAATAAACTGAAGCTCAATCCAGACAAGATGGAGATCCTGTTGGTGGGTGGTTCGGGCTTCGGGGTGGGGGACTTGGGCCTTGTCCTGAATGGGGTTGCACTCCCTCTTAGGGACAAGGTTCGCAGCTTGGGAGTGCTCCTCAACCCAGAGCTATCATTAGAAGCTCAAGTAACAACGGTGGCGAGGAGCGCTTTCCTCCAGCTCCGGCTGATCCATCAGCTGAGTCCCTACCTGGAGAATGATTGCCTGGCCACAGTGACACATGCATTGGTAACTTCCCGATTAGACTTCTGTAACGCGCTTTATGTGGGGCTGCCCTTGAAGACGGTCTGGATACTATTGGTGCAAAACAGAGCTGCCAGGTTGCTGACGGGGACTGGGCATTGTTCTAACATAACCTCAGTCCTCCGTCAGCTTCACTGGCTTCCCATTGAAGTCCGGACCCAATTCAAGGAGTAGGTTATCACCTATAAAGCCCTTAATGGCTTGGGACCTGGTTATCTAAAGGAGCGCTTGCATCCATATATGCCCTCCCACCCCCTGAGATCGGCGGCAGAGGCCCTTCTTTGGGAGCCCTCCGTGAAGGATATTAGGAGGGTGAGTACCCGGAAGAGGGCCTTCTCTGCGGTGGCGCCCCACCTATGAAATGCGCTCCCCAGAGAGGTTCGCCTGGCGCCGTCGTTATTTGCTTTTCGGCGTCAGGCCAAGACCTTTTTATTTAAAAGATTTTTTAACTGTTAATTGTTGTTATTATTTATTATACACCTGCCGAGATGTATCCAGGTTTTTAAAATTTTATTCAATATTTGTTTATTTGCTTTGTAAGCCGCCCTGAGGCTCGTTGCAAAGGGGGCAGCCTAAAAATGTTTTAAATAAATAAATAAATAAATAAATAAATAAATAATATTGAGAAAGACCAGTGCCAAGAGAAAGCAGAAAAAGGTTGTGTGTGTGTAGGGAGCAAGTGGGAAGGCTCAGGCTTTGGCAAGCATTTCCACAGAATGATAATTTCGAAAGATCAATAGTTCAGTGGGATTAAGGAGCAGGAGGCGGAGACGATTAGCTCAAGGGCAGAAGTCGGGGCAATAAGCCCTGGAAACAGTGTGAGATCCAAGAAGTGGGAGTGGCTTTGGGGGGGATCTTCAAGCAGAGCTCAGCCCCTCCCCTCAGAGCTAACCCCTGTGGCCAGGTGGCAGTGGAGGCAAGAAGCCCCATTGGATGAGAAGCATGTGGGGAAAGGGCACGCTCACTTCCACGGTGACCCTCCCCAGGCCTGGGACACACGCACACTCATAAGGAGGCCTTTTGGGGAGGTCATCACTAGATCAATTTCAACAAACCGCTTTGTATATGCTCAGAGACTCCGCTGAATTATTTACGGTTGAGAACAATAAAGAGCATTTTGCAAAGAAAGAGCCTGAGGCTGCTGATTGTCAGAGGGAGGAAACACCGCTCGCGACAGTATGTGCGTGCGTGTGTGTGTTTGCGTGTGCTCATGAATGGTGCAGATGAAGTTGAAATTCAATCCAACTACTTGTGCTACCAAGGGCTGTCTGGAAAATATGTCTCCTTCCTAATGAAACTCCATAAAGAAGAAGTCTGGGGGAACAAGCTATTCAGGAAACCATCAATCAGGCCTGAGTCAATGTAAAAGGAGGTATTGCAGAAGCAGAGAGTAGAGACAGGCATCTACAAAGGTTCTCAACATTTCCAGTTCTCTGGGTAACCCACCTGGTCAATAAGCTCTGTCCATTCAGACTTCTCTTCCGTCAGCATAACTGGTACCAAAGCTTGGACTGAAGCAGAAACGGCACGACTTCTATCGAACTTGAGACTCTTTTTATTATTGGCTAGAGAAATGGGACTTCGCATAGATTTAAATATGTTTTTAAGTTATCATAAATGGAAAAAGAAGGGTGTGGGGGCTGACCCAGCAGGCCCGATGTTTTTGATGATGGATGTTTGTAGTTTTTGTTTGTTTGTTTTTTAGGATTATAATTTCAAATAAAACTTATTAAAAAAAAAAAGAAAGAAACGGCACAGAAGAAGCAACCATGAAAAGCAGAAGCTGTTAATGCAGCATGCAGGAAGGCTGAGCTGGAAGCCCATCTGGAAAGGGAAGTGGTGGTGACTCAGGCCAAGGGTCTGAATGAGCTGCAGGACAGGAGGGCGCAGCTTACAGGGAGAGTTGGCTCAATGAAATTCTTTGAGAAGCTTCCACCAAACACAAACCAGCAGAGCGCAAGTATGCTTATAATGCTGATACATCCAACAATTGCTTCAATACAAATGCAAGTCATTCCTTCAGTGATCCGAACATTTGTATGCATATGGGAGAACACAGCTAATTTGCAGTCCAAGTGTGCATACACAGGAAGATGCACTGCCTTGGGCTCTGACTCAAATCTTCTGGGAAGATCAGGTTCAACACACAACTGCCGGAGTACCACCAACATGGCTCTGGAATGCACTCCTTGTATTATGGCTCCATGACTCATCAGCAGAACTCAACTTTGTTCCACTCCACCCAAGCAGTCTAGAAACTACTAAGCCACATCACAGCACAGGCAAACACCTCAATAAACTCAGTCTGAGGCCTCCATTATGACAGATCTTGCTAAAGATTGTATCCATCATGGACTTGTCCACAGTTTGATGAAGCCAAGTTTGATGACTGTCCTAAAAACTCTACAGCTTGGTGGTTGTCAATCTGGAATGCTTTCAGAGACTTAGATGTCACTACAGCTGAGTAGCTTGAACTACTGGTCAAATAATTTGGTGATGAGTCCTCAATCTATGCCAAGAGGCCTCTGGTTAGCTTATGCAAGTAACCCTGTAGCAAGCCTGAAAGCGGTGTGATAAACACTGAGGACATTCTCTTCAAACAAAGTTGAAAATTTTCCTAACATCTCAAAAGACTTTTTCAAATTACAAGACCTGGGAAAACTGTTGCTGGAACTAAAATAAGCCAAAGGTATCCCATACCTAATAGAACCCAGCTGTCTAGACACTGCTTGTGGAGCAAACCCTATCATGGAAGTAGTGCTACACAACTAACTAACTCGAGTTCTCGCTTCAGTCAAAATATAAAGAAGAGCAGTGAAGTGTTTCTCCTCCTTTCTCATTTTTTTTTTCAAAGCTTATGTGTGACCTGGCCAAGGCCAAAAATGAACCATTTGTCTCCTTGGAAGCAGCCTACACAACCAATACAATATACCCCATGAATGAAAAGACAGTCTCAAAAGATGGCAGGCTTCAAGCACCTGTGTCAGTGCACAGAACTCTTGCACAGGTGTGACTCTTACAACAGCCAGGATAGAAGATAGATGTCCCAGATAATCAGTTTCCTCTGCACAAGGAACCTCATTCTCTAAAGAAATATTGGGGCTTTAGAGAGAAGCCTCTAGAAGAACATAGATGCCTATTGAAGACTTTTGGGATCTGTTCAGATCCTGTTCTTTCATCGATCATTCAACTAAATACTGAAAAAAACCCATTGAATACATGAATGTAGCTCTGACAAGCATATCACACCTCTGGATTCACACTCTGCTAAATCTAACCCTGCCAAGCCTTCTATTCTTGCCATGACGTACAGAGGAAAACTCCACAATTGGCTATCACAACCACTGCACCCAGGCTTGTGGGGAGGGCTATGTCAGAGGGAGGGGGTTCCTGTTTGAAGATACAAGAGCTGGTGTGATGTAGTGGTTAAGAGACACTTGGACTCAGGAATCCGGGTTCTAGTTCCCACTAAGCCATGGAACCAGCTGGATGACTTTGGGCCAGTCACAGACTCTCAGCCCAACCTACCTCACAAGATTGTTGTTGTGCAGCTAAGACTGAGAGCAGGAGGAGCTGAATGATATAAGCTGTTTTGAGTTCTTTAAAAGAAAAAGGGTGGGATATAAATCTCATAAATAAATGATTATGTGTAAAGTATTCCCCAAGGGACATACTGCTAAAGCAGTCAAGATGTATGCCATTATCTAAGTATAAATCACTTCCTAAATCAGGATTATTTGAGTTATTTGGTCTTCAAGGAGATGATTAAACACATGAAAAACATGTTCAGATGTGGTAGAGACAGCAGTGAAAAGAACAAATGGCTACATAATAGAGTTTGCAGACAGCAATGGCTGCTCCTCACTCTGACAGAGTGCAACCGGTTATCAGACAACAGGAGCAAAATTCCAACAACAAACACTACAATCCAACATCTTCACCTGAGATCTGTAACCAGACATATCCCACCACTGGTCGAAGATGCTGACATCCTACTTTAGTTGGCGGAGATGTGCTGAGAATCCACAGTTTCACCAACAGTGTAATGGCTGGTATGATGCCCCGAAAGTGCAAATACTCAAGCTTGAATGGGTCATGGTGTGCAAGGCCTGAGTAGAAGGAGTGTGCAGGCTAGATAGTGTGGATACCTTTGCAACAGATTGTTAGAGAATGGACAGGTTGCACACTTCATGCCAGTAAAATCTTTGACTTAAGAGTGCATTCAGCTGGAACTGCCCGGCTATGCAGAAATTCTGTCCCTTGCAGAAGCAAGTAGACACTTTTGAGAACACAGTATTCCAAATGACCAAAGATGATAACAAACCTCCTTCAATAGAAGATAAAACATTCTTCAAAGTGAAGGATTTGTCTTTTAAGACAAATCTAATTCAGTGGTACCACTTTCATTCTGTACACCCAGGTGCCAGCTTCCCATAATTATATCAGACTTTGGAAAAGAAGCTAGAGATGAAAGCTAACATTGCGGCTTTTATGGAAAATCTGTTCAAGAATGGTGATGAAGCAGCCCCATCAATAAACAAAGTGAAGAATGTTGGTACCTGCTGACCTTTAGTGTGTAGCAAGCTCAGAAACCTGGACAAGGGCGAGTATTCTTTGATTCAAGCATTTAATTTCAAAGAATTTCTCCTTTGTGTTCAACTAACATTCTCCTAGGACTGTTTATCCAGCAAATGTGGCACTGCTTTGTTGTCTGCAAAGAGCACTGGAAATACTTGAGATTTTTGTACTGCCATGATAACAACCACAATGCAAGCCACCATCCATCTCATCTGTGGTAACAGCCCATCACCTGCAGTGGCCACCTACAGACTGCATAGGACATCACAGCAGGAGGAGAAAGAGAGTGGCCAAGAGGCCAGACCGCTTGGAGAAAGAGACTTCTATGTAGAGAATGGCGTAAAATCAGGGGCTATATCACAGGAAGCCCTCAACCTACCCAGAAGGTCACAGAAGATCCCAGCGGACTTGAGGCTTCACAAAATAGAATTAAACATCCCTTTAGTAATGCCCTCTTTGATCCAAATAACCACACAAAAGCCCAAGACTTGGGAAGCAACTGCCTACCTATCCAATGCATTCTAGGATTGTGGGGACATTAAGAATCACACAGAATAAACCATTAAAGACACCTCTCAACAGTGAATAGCTTAGATGACCCAGTAACATTTGCAATCCTTGTTACCATCCCCGGGAAAATTGTATTAAGAATGCTTTCTCAAGAATGGGACCCTCCATTGTCCCCTGATAAAAAGAGTGGGAAATATGGAAGAAGCAAGAAGAAGCCCAAATCCTATGCAGCTATGCTTCTAGCTGCACATTACAAAAATGTGTCTTCCCTGGTGACTCAAAGGCAATAGCAGCAAGTGTAGTCATCTTGAAGGTCACCAGTGCCAACTGCAATCAACACATAGGACTCACCCATGGCCAAGCAAAGCTAGGACCGCACCCTGAGCACATGGTTCCGAGACTGGACCTGTGGGCTGCCATGAAAGAAGTAGAGATGGCGCAGCTAATATCAGATAAGGTGTACATACAACCTGATGCTGACCACTTTTGTACTGACAATAAGTGTTCTTGCCAATTGGGGCAGAACACTCCCTGCCTGGAAGCCAAAGATTCCACAATTCACATGGCTTGCTGACTACAACAGTTCCATTGTTAAGTAATTAAGCTGCATTAACTAGGCTGCTCTCTGCCTTGGTTCTAAATTTCAACTTGAAGGCCTGGCCTTGCATTGTTTTTTCACCTCATCAGTCCACTTCATTTGGTTTCACCTGGATCATGCAACCCATTATTCACTAGCTACAATATTAAGTATCTCTCCTGTATTCATTAGTAGTTTAGAGCTTATGTTGGGTTTCAATAAAGGTAGAGCTTTGAGTCATGTAGCAGTGGATTGCATGTGAATTTAACTGCCTAGCCACACTGTCCAACCTATGCTGAGGCCAAAAGCATGGCAATGTGTCTGTGCAACTTCCAGTGGATTCTGGAAAGCAAAACCTGGCTTCTGCAGTCACCCACCCGATTTAAAGTAATAAACAATAAAATACAGGGAGTGGAGTCCAACCGTTACATGGTCTACTGATACAGGATAAGAACTCTCACTAGTTGTGCAGTCCGAGATCCAAAAGTCACTTTCCTGGGACTGAGTCTCATTTGGACAGCTGGTTATGGTGCCACTGCTGTCTGTCAGCTGGCAAAAGAGCCCATCACACTGCTATGAGTTGGTCTCTTTCCAGCCTCGACAGGCCTTCTCTGTCGTCCTTTCCCTCTTCAGCATTTCCTCAGAATGGACCTGCCTGCTTTTTTTCCTTCTCAAAACCTCTCCCACTGAGTTAAGTTCTTGAATCTCCTTTTCTGTAGGAATGGGTACTCGCCTTTACCAGGCAGCCAGAGGGAAAGTGCTGGGGAATCTGGATTCATGCTGTGAGGACTCACTTGAACCTCACATACCTTGCTGTGGTTAGGGGTCAGTAGCCCC
Organism: Varanus komodoensis; assembly: GCF_004798865.1. Lineage (NCBI taxonomy): Eukaryota > Metazoa > Chordata > Lepidosauria > Squamata > Varanidae > Varanus > Varanus komodoensis. The sequence continues at coordinate 4,231,556 of NW_025335761.1, forward strand.
TCGGGCGGCAAGGGACCTGGATCTCCCAGTTATGGCAGGTCCCCAGGTTATTCCGGGAAGCCTTGAGTTCTTTCACTGCCTCTGCTTCCACAGACATGCTGTCACAGGATGCAGAAAACACGGGAGCTCTCTTTGATGAGTTCTATCTAGACCCTGCTCCAAGCACCAAGATTGGAAACTAAAAAGGGGATATCTAGGAATCTCTGGTTGAAATGACAGCTGCCCGACACACTTCTTTTTTTTACTTTCCCTTCTTCTCTCTTCCCTCCTTTCCCTACTTGGTGCTTGGCTAATATGGCAAAGTTCAGGAGGAATATGCATTGTATTTTGCATACAGTTTGTGCCATTGTCCCTCCATATTGATCCCGAAGCCTCAGCAAGATGCTGTTTGCTTGACTTCATAGAAGTCCCCAGTCTGTCCAAAGCAGACCACTCTAGTTTGGGATTCAAGCTTTATCCAGAGCAAGCTTTATCTTAGCTTGCAGTGTGTTAGAAAACTGTTGCCCATGTTAGCATTTTATATGTTATAGGTTGCAAAAGTTATTTTCAGATGGCTGCCATCACTGCAGTTGCCAGATAAAGTATGCCTCTGCCACCAAAGTAGTTTGTGATGTGCAAATAGGCCGATTTTTTATTGTTTTAATTTTTCCTTTGGGAAACATATCACACCTCATTTTGCAAATCTTTTTCCAGTGGCAGAATTCCCCAGGGCACTGCCATTTTTTTTTGCAAGCAAGCTACAGCAGCACAGATGGGGTAGAATTCAGCTCTAGTACAAATGCACTTGCTTTAATCAACAGAGTACTGTGTGGTCACACAATAGTTTGAAGATTTTTGGCAGTGCTATTGGCCCTGCAGCAAGAGAAAAAGTAGCTTCATTTGGATTCAGTGGTGATAGCAGCAGACCCTACCTTTCACTTAGCCAAAAAAAGAGAAAAGTTTCAGGATTTGTTTTCCTTTGGGTTTTGTCTTCTCCATGGTGATAATATTCATTTTGTTCCCACTCACATGCATGGTGGTCCAGGTTCTGTTTGATGGTGAGATCACGTTAGCACTGAATGTTCTTTTGTATGTCACTCTTTTTCACTCTGGAATAAACCTATAAAAATTTCATTGCAGCTTAGAAGGTGTATGTAGTGTACATTTCTCTAGCAACATCAGGGCAAACCAACTTCATAATCAACAGCTTCTACTCAGAGCAAGAACAGCAACGGGGACTGCTTGTGATCTAAACCTTTTACTTTGAGGTCGCTAACCTGAGACAATAAGCTGTTCTAGTTTTGCAGCTGCTAGAGGTAGAGAAGCTGGGTATATGTGTAGAAAAGAAGGCTGCTATCACAGACTGCAGGCAGAAACAGGCAAAACATCTATAGGCAGAGTTCTGTGCCTCTTCTTTGTGCTCAATTTTCCAGATCATTATAGTAAATTGACAGAACGGTGTAACAGCACAGAATCCAATAGATCCGTTACTGGCCTCATAAGAGTGTGACCCTCCATCAGACTGTGTGTACTATCAAGTCAATAAGTGTGCAAAGCACTTAGCTTGTATTCATTGAGGAATCTTTAGGACAACTCCTGTAAGGCAAGCTGCTATACTTACCCTGAATTTATACAAAAGTACAAAGAGATAATGGTGTGGCTTACTGAGGGATGCAGGTAATCCTTGCCTGCACTTTGAGCCTCCACTTCATAGCGTATCTTTTTAACCATTATTCTACTGACATCAGTCTGTGGACCCAGAAAGTGACTGAAAAAACGGTTGACCACCACTGCTGAAAACACCCGTAGAGGGAGTACTTGCCTTTTTGCACTGTGTGTGCCTTTCCCACAGTTTTGCCAACACATCAGCATTATGTTGCCACAGGCATCATAAGAAGATGAGAAGAGCCACGCTGGATCAGACCAAGGCTCCATGGTAGGCATGTCACGATGAGAGCCGGTTGGAGCCAGGGGTCAGACTAGATGGCCCGGGAGACCCCTTCTGACTCACTCTGTTCTATATTTCTATGTTGCTTGTCTGGCATTCTGTCCACCCAGCGGGCAACCAGCCACCACAGAAAACCCACCACCCTGACATGGTCCTCTTGACCAGAAGCTTCCTTTGCTACTGAAGGTAGCCACCACTTCTTTCTGAAGAAGTCCTTCCTTTTATCTGTCCCAAATCTCTACTAACTTAGCTTCATGGCATGACCCCAGCTCATGTGTTATGAGAGAGCAAGAGAAAGCTCTCCCTACCCACCATGCATAGTTTGGACACCTCTGTCTAGTTTACCCTTACTCACCTTTTTTCTAAGCTAATCCCAGATGTTTAACCTTTCCTCAGAAGGAGTTGCTCCATTTTAGTCGCCTTTCCCAAACTTTTTTCAGTTCTACAATATGCTTTCTTAGGTGCAGCAACCAGAACTGTGCACAGTATTCCAAGCGGTATTTCACTTCACAGATTTGTATAAGGCGAGTACAATATCGGCAGTTTTATTTTCAGTTCCTTTCCTAATTATGCCTAATACAGGGTTTGGCTTTTTCACAGCAGCAGCTTTCCCTGAGCTTGTTGTATACTCCAAGTTTGTAAGGCACAGTGACCTGAAGTGTGGCTACAAAAGCCCACAAAAGTGGCTTGGTGTGTCATGCAAAACGGATCAGTGTCTACTAGATCACTCCTGTCCACAAGCTTATTTGATACTCTCACAGAAATCTAAGATTGGTGAAATAGGGCTGATCTTTGCAGAAACCCTGTCTAGGAGGGTTTTTCCCTGTATATTTTTACTAATGGTATCTTTAATAGTGTGTACATTTTACCTGGAACAGATGTTAAGATAACAGAGATTCTTGCTGGATCTCTATATATCTGGGGCCACACTACTTTGCCCCATATAATTTTCCAGAATCATCACTTAAAAACCAGACAAAGTTATGCAAAATAAGCACCCTATGTATATGAGCATGATTTATGATGGCTGCAAAACCCAGATTTTAAAATTACATTTTTATCAAAACTATTTCAGTAGGCATTTCATCATACACAAAGTGGTTTGCTGATACGAAGCGGCACAGCTGCCTGTGTCTTGGAGCCCTCTTCAGGGACGGTCACATGAACACCTGCAAAGGCAAGTTCTACATATGATCTTCTTACACTCAAGAAAGTCTTTTGGGTGGAGAGACATTCCATTTCTACTAGAATCTGAACCATGACAGCACTAGAAAGAGTCAACAGACAAGCACTGTGTGTTCCGGTTAGTGGGATCCAGCTGCTCCACTGCCATAAATGTTGAAAGACAACATTAGAGGAACAGTGTGGCCTCGAAGGCCCTGAAGGCCAAATCCACCACCAATCCATGCTGCCCTCGGGCCCCTTGCCAGCTGCATCCTCGTCTGGCACGTGAGGGGGTTCTACGTGTGTACTGATGCACTTCTGCAGAACTCCTTCGCGTAGGGGAGAACTGATCAGGCCAGATCCTCTGCTCACATACATCAGTTCACATGTACATCCCCCCTTCATACATCAGCTGAACACAGATGGTGGTTTGTGTGAGGGGAGACTGCCCCTCTTGGCTGTGGGTCTCATAAGCCCGCCCGCCCCCATGCATCCTTTTGGCATGTGGGAGGGGCAATCTGAGCTCCTATACTATTTATCCCAAGAGGACTCACAAGAAGTAGAACTTTTGTCCCTTGTTCAGGCAGGAAATATCCCAAAGGAATAACCCAAGGGCAAGCAAGACTATGAGGAGCATTTTATGGGTAGCTCCTCTGCCTGGAGCTCCTGTTCGAGACAGTGAGAAGGCCAAGCTTTATATCTGGGGAGAAAAATAGACCATGACAGGGACGGCTGACCCTACAAAGCTTTCTCACCACCTGTAGTGCATCCCCACAGCACCACTGCCCTATTATGTGCATCTTTCCCATTACATACTCCCTTCACTATATAGCTGCAGGGCTCTTGCCATAGAACTGATGCAGTGGAGCACATGAAGAGGCAAAAGTACCCCACCGACTGAACTCACTGTGGCAGGTGTGGGACAGAGGCACTGGGCCCTCCTTTTGGAAGCAGAAACAGCATCATTTGCTACTGCACTGATTGATACAGGTGCCTCCCCTTCATAGAATCATAGACTAGTAGAGTTGGAAGGGGCCATGAAGGCCACCGAGTCCAACACCCTCCTGTTTCAGGACACCACATTACACCCTCCCACTCAGATGGCTGTCCAGGTTCCTTTTGAATGTCCCCAGTGTGGGAGAGCCCACCACTTCTCCAGGCAGCGGGTTCCACTGTTGTATTTCTCTGACAGTGAGGAAGCTTTTCCTGATGTTCAGTCTGAATCTGGGTTGTCACAACTTGAATTGATTATTCCGTGTCCTACACTCTGGCATCAAGCAAGAAGAGATCTTGACTTTCCTCTTTGTGACAGCCTTTGAGGTACTTATAGAGGGGTATCATGTTCCCCCCACCCTCAGTCTTTTCTTCTCAAGGCTGAACATGCCCAGTTCTCTCAGTCTCTCCTCATAGGGCAGTGTTTTCAAACCCTGGATCATCCTCCGCTGGACCCTTTCTAATTTTCCTGCATCTTTCTTAAGACTTGGTGCCCAGAACTGGACACAATATTCCAGATGAGGTCTGACTAGTGAGGAGTATAGAGGAACTACTACTTCTCGTGATTTGGAAGTAATACTTCTGTTAATGCATCCCAAAATAGCATTTGCCCTTTTGGCAGCTGCATCGCATTGTTAGCTCATGTTTAGCCTATTGTCCACAATTACTCCAAGACCTTGCTTCACCTAAGGGCAAATCCTTCACAAGGAGATCTAGCATCTTGAGATGTCCCAAAGCAGGTAATCTGGGACTGCACTTTCCATTTGTGATTTTCCATAAGCTGTGATTATATTCATATTTATGTATTAGTATGCCTATTAAGATCCGTGTGCTTCCCTTTAGCTAAAGTTTTATAGTAGTGAATTAAATTCCATCAAGATATTGGTTGCTTCACAGGTTATTTTAAGCATATACAGATAGTAAACATGCTAAAGCCATGATTTGTGAGACAAAGGCATGCTAGAAAAAAAAGTTTATTTTGCTATAAAAGTTCCATTTGTGTGCACTAACAATTTCACAATGGTATTAGATAGTTCAGCCTTCTCCAATCTGGTTCCTTGCACATGTTTTAGCCAACTCCCACCAGCCTTAGTGAGCATAACCAGTAATCAGGGCTGACAGAAGTTGTAGTCCAAAACATCTGGCAGAACACAAGGTTGGCGAAGTCTGACTGTCAGTAGACTAGATGAGAATGAGGCAAATACCATTTGGTGTTTCTTCCATTTTCAAATCATAATACTTTCTCAAGCATCAGCAAAGCTTTTCCAAAATGCACGGAAAGCAGTGCACACACAGGCACTTACAGAAAGTGGAATTAACAGACTAATAGCACAGATGGTGCATTTAGAGGAGAAGCTTTGAATAAATTCTTGCCCCAGCATTTTGACAGTACAAAAGAAAGGTGGCTCCTTTCTGTGCATGAACATTTCAGTCATGGGAGCCTTACTTTTTTCCTTTTTATGTGTCTGTCTTGCTCTCTTTCTCCTTTGTGTCCTGATGTGGGGAAGAAATGCATTAATAAACTGTATTTCAAAGCTGCCAGTGCAAAAGAATTCTTCTGCGTATGATTTCCTGGAATTGAGCTGGGACTTTCAGTTGGGGTCTTTAAAATCACTGCATATTGTTCATCTGTTTTCATTTGTAGCTATGTCACCTTGAGATTTGTAAAAGTGGTCTCTTCTTCAGCAACACTTCCCTTCACATTGCTAATATTGCATTTTAAAAGCTGCTTGCCTGGCAAATATTTATGTATTGTTCCTAACTAGTCTTCCTCTTATAATGTCAGCTTCAAATACATTGTATTTTTGGAAGTGAAGATATCAATCCTCACAAAAACTAGGTTTGCATTTTGCTGACCTATTAGAAGATCTAGATTTTACTACATTAAAAACTTTTCCATCAGGAAGCCCATATTTTGCATCCAGAATGTTTTTGTGAATGTTTTCACTATATCTGTGTTCAGTTCCTAAGAACATGGAATTTAAGAGGTGGAATTCTGCATTATTTGCAGTTTCCCCCAAGGAATAAAGCAATGTAGTGCATAATACTGTTAGGTAATTTTAGACTGTGGATTTCCAGAGTAATCTTAACCCCATCAGATGGACAGCTGAGATGAGGGGGTGGGTATGATGAGTGAAAGTGCAACCTGCCAGACAAGACGTTCTCCCTGGAGGTCCATGATACATTCAGGGACAGTTCCTCAGGCATAAGAGTTTACCAGCAGGACTACCTAATCTGGACTCAAAGCTCCTGTATTCCCCTGGTTTGAGCTCACTACTACACCAGCCAGACCTTGGCATACTTTTCCTCCAAATGCTGTCAATGGTAGGGAACCCCTGGAAAATAAAAATGGCAAGGTAAACTTTTCTTTCTTTAAACTGTCCCAGATAAAACTTCCCCTGCCACATTCACATACATTTAGGATTGCTCTGAGCATGAGCTAACAGTTGTGATGAAAGTGAAGGAATACATTGTACCATTTAAAGCACTGACTTCAAAATATGAAAAGGCAGCCTTCTGCTCTTACTACTGAGTAGGCCCCTTGGCTTCTGTCCCACACTTATGGCATCCTGGATAAGCAAGGACATGGAGAGTACATCAGGAGGATATAAATGTGTTCAACCAAGAAAAACCTGTTGGGTCTATATATAAAAAGACTAGAAGGTCTGCAGAACAGAGAAAATCAGTGGTCTGAATAATGGAAATTTTTAGAGACCTTGATGTCCTCGAGGAAGTCTCAGCTCATTTATTATTGCTCTCATTTCTCATTTATAATCGCTCAGAATTATGGGCAGCAACCAGTGTTAGGCTCCTATTGTGTTTGTGTTGGAAGTGCCCAGAATTGTGCTGAGGTCTGAACAGTTGAAAAAATAATACAGGCACTGGTAAGGAATGGAAAACAGGGACCAAATTCTGGTAAGGAATGGAAAACAGCTTCCTAAATTCTAATAATAACGGCAAACCGAAATACACTGTCTCTGGCTTGCACCCAAGCAATGCTTTATAGCTGAAAGTGGAAATTCCCATTCATTTTCGATTATAAGTATACATCACATTACATGATTTTATCCTGTTCTTCTCCAGCAACCTTGACAGGGAAATGGAACAGCAGTCCCTGTACACTGGAAGCCACCAGGCAATCTTTAACATTATGACAAATATATTTGCAGAATTCAGGGGCCTGGGGCACAGTTCCCTTTGCAGTGAGTGTGTGCGCGCACACACTTGTGTGCTTTTATGAAATGCTGTATCATTGGCTTTTATTTGCAGAGCATACAAAAAAAGAATAGTCACCTTCTGCAGGCTAATAAAAACAATTACTTTGGTGGAAATCAATCAAAACGACTAGTAAGAAAAGAAAGTTCAGAATAGGAAAATCCAGCACATTACTTCAAGATCATGAGGCAGTCTGCAGGAAGGAGCAAGTGAGTTGTTATTTGTGTAGCCCCAACAAAGATCATGGCTATTGATTTATGTATGTATAATACCTGCATATGCTAATTTTATATGCATAGGTACAAATGTAAAATCATGTAAAAATGTAAAAAATAATTTAATAGAATATATTATGGTCTAGTTTGCCATTGAATACATTGTAGCCTAGTTTACCTTAGTTTGCAGGTAGCGCAAAGTATGGGCTGAGCATGGGTTGCCACTGACGTGGACTGTCCTTGAATTGTGGGCTGTTCTTGAAACATGAGTTATGTGCACTATGATCCCTTTTGGCAGTATTATTATTAAACTGGACTTTGATTGGAACTCTCTTGAAATAGAGGCTGTCTTCCAATATGGGAATGTGTTCCCTAAAGTATAACACATGACTACCCTAAAGACAGAAAGTGATGGAAATACTGACCATACAAATTGATTTAGTGGGTATTACCCTTGAATATGAGAGGGCTCTTATAAATATGAAATCCAGGACTCACTGAAATATGAAAAAAATAAATGTTTAAAAAAGATGTGTAGTGATACACCTTGTTCTTACTACTCCACATTAAACCAGGAGTAATCTTCATTATATGTTTTATGTTGTTGTTAAGTGCCATCAGGTCATCTCCAGCTTATGGCAACCATATGACCTCCAAAATGTGCAATCCTTGACAGCCCTCCTAAGTTTTTCTAAATTCAGGGCTGTGGCTTCCTTTATAGAATAGATTCATCTCATAGTTGGTTTTCCCCTTCTTCTTTCAAGCTTTCCTTCACATTATTGTCCTCTCCAATGAGCCTTGCTTTCTCATGATGTTCCCAACATTTGACAGCCTCAGTTTTGCCATTTTTGCTTCTAGGAAAAGTTCTGGCTTAATTTTATCTAGGACCCACTTGTTCATCTTTCTGTTAGTCTAGGGAATTTACAAAGTTCTCCTCCAGCACCATATTTAGAACACACCAATTTTCTTCTGTCAGCTTTCACACTCATACACAGTAATCAGAAATATAATAGTGTTGTTTTAAATTTTTGTTTTGAAATGCCTGCATTTCAAAAAAGATTTTATGATATTTTATTGTATTTTTGAATTGTTATACACTATCCAGAAAACTTCAGCTATTGGATGGTAAAGAAATGAAATAAACAGACAAATGACTTTTGTTGTTGGGGAAGGGAGAAAATAATAATAAATCAATTCTCTTTTGAATACTATTTGCCATTTCTTTGGAGAGACAATTTCAAAGCTAAGACATTAGTAATAAGTTAATATAATTTTATCTGATTCTTCAAAAATTCATAATCAATTAAAATTATTTAAATAGATTAAATAAATCTGGAGTGCCAAAGAGTCAATATATGTGCCTGCTGCATCACCCATTTTTATATAGTTTAAAAAACCCATGCTACAGAATCAAACTTTCACCCATTAAAATTCCTTCTGTATAGAAAATAGAAAGTTCTAAAATAGAATAGGGATCTTGTGCGACAGATGGTATGCATTATTATTGTCCTTCCTCCACCCATCCTATATCCTATATGGAGTTTGAATCATATGATTTTGTAATCAAAGCATCGTTGGTATTACCTCTGGCCTGACTAATTATGTGCAAATGGAGATGAAAGGTCTCATTCAGGGCTTGCTAAGAGACGTTCTCAACTCAGCACTTACCTCCAAGCAGTCTGGAAACATATGTTCGTGGAGAAAGAGAACTTTTAAACACTTCTGTGAGAAATTAGGTACCTGACAGGGTAATCTTCGCAGCCTTGAAGCAAATGGAATATTTTAAGGAATACAAGCCAGACTAGTTTAAATAATGGGGAAAAGTCTCCCTCCCCCTCCCCTCTCTCTCTTTTGGCTTATAACAAGATTTTTAAGATTTATATTTTTCTTCTTGAGTGAGAAATGCACTCGATTACCAGGAACCTTAAGGAAACACATGGGATGTAGCAGGAAGACACCTTTTTTTCTAGAATTCCCTCAACAGAAGTTCATGTTAGGATACAAATCCATATTTATGGGACTGCTGAGTTTTTCTATAGTGGTGCAGTGTCTATTCACCTTTCATTTTTATTGTTGATTATTTATCTGTTTTATCCATTTTAAAGAGTTATCTTTTATTTATCTGTTTCCTAAATCCTGGAAAACAAGCCATTATTTGTCCTCAAGACATACCTTTGGAGAGACACATTTTATTATTCCTTTCTTCAGATCACAGTGGAAATTGAGACAGAGCTTGACTGGAGCACAGTCTTTGATGCTGTGGGGCATTAAGTTTAGGCTGCAATCTAATCCACTCGTTCCTACTAGTACTGAATTTTAAGTTTGTATGTTTTAGATATTGATCCTTTTTGCACATTGGAAACAATCTGTATTTTGAAAACTGGGTTGTTGATAGTGAAGTGGAAACAGGCTGGTAAGTGGGCTCCTCTCCGTTCTTTCATTATTTATCAAGACATCCAAATCCAGACCTGGAGATTGTTGTGTATAGAACAACCCAGGCTGAAAACCCACTGCTTGTTCTTGGATTGATCTTCTCTGAACAACCTCCAAGTCCTGGGTCCAACATCACAAATAACCCAGAAAGGAAATGCTTATTTGCCCCTACCTGTTTATGACTACACAGTGTTTAAAAATGGCATGCAAACTGGGCCGTTCAGTGCAGCTACAATCCAATAGGAAGACCAAGAATCTTCTGGCTATCTTCACCCATTTCAGTTGAAGGTCAGGCTGGGTTTTGGCAAGAAAATTGCCTTGGTCATCCATGATGATCACCTGTGTCAGGCAAGAGATGGAGTGATACTTGTTGATTCCCCTGGATCTCTCAGCTGTCGTAAGCTATAGTATCTATCTGAAGGAATTTTGCTGGGGCTAAGAGATACAACACTGCAACAGTCTCATCCCTATTTGGAGTCAGCTCTAGAAGGTAGTACTTGGTGAATATTGCTTGACCCCATGGATTTTTCAGTATGGAGTTCCTCAGAGGTCAATTTCATCTCTCATGTGATTTGACATCTGCATGAAACTGCTGAGCAAGGTCAACTAGAACTTTGCACTGCGTTGTCATCAGAATGCTACAACATGCCGTTCCTTTTCATCTTGAGCAGGCCAGGCTATGGGTGTGCTGGATTAGAACTGGCCACAGTAGGGGATTGGATGAAGGCTAATAAAGCAGGATCCAGACAAAGTGAATTGCTATTAGTGGGTAGCTCTTCTGACCAGATGGCGGATGCTCTGCCTGTTCTGAATGGGCTTGCACTCCCCTGAAAAAGCCAGTTTGTAGCCCAGGGCTTCTCCTGCAGTCACTTGAAACTCAGGTGGCTTCAGGAGCATGGTGTCTTCTAAGCTACACTACTATCTGAACAGGGATAACCTGTCTGTCCTCTGATAACCCACATGCTAGATTGCTATAATATACTCTGCATGAGGCCACCTTTGAAGATGGTTCTGAAGCTATACATTGTGTAAAATGTGGCAGCCAGACTAATAACAGGGTCTAGAAGTTCTGAACATAAAACACTGATACCAGCCTGCTTGTAGTGGCTGCCTGTATGTTTCCCAAGACAGATTAAAGGTGCTGGTTTTGATGTATAAAGTTTTACACAGCTCAGAACCGCAATACTTGTTGCATGAACCTGTCTGAGCATCTTATCATCTAAGGCTCTCCTCCAGCTACTTCCACTGAGAGTGTCTCAACAGGAAGCAATGAAGGACAGGGCCCTCTCAGTAGTTGTCCCCCAATTGTGGAATCATCCCCCGAGAAGGTCTTGCTGGAACCAATTTTGTCATCTTTTTGGCTCCAGGTTAAGACCTTATTCTCTCAGGCACTTGTCAGCATATGACATTGTTATATGCATGAAATATGGTCTTGGCGCTGATAGTTCATAATGTTTTTAGATATGTGTGTGTGTTTGTGTGTGTCTTTGTGTGTTGTATGCTTATAGTTTTTAGGGTTTGATCTTTGTAGTCCACCCAGAGAATTTCAGCAGTCTAGAAAACATAAAGGAAGGAAAATGAAAAACTGAGGATATTAAGTGGTGTAGGATCTAATTTAGAAATATCTCTTTAATGCTATGCCAAAACCACACCTGCTTTTCCATAACCTCTTCCTTTCCCTGCAAATGAGCCAGTCATTTTCTGCTTCCTTTGCAGGGATGTTGAGAATTTTGGAAGAATTTCTCAGGGTGCAGGGTTTTAATGCTCTCCTTACTGTAAAAAGATGGTGGAGGAACATGTGTGTGCTTGTTATTTTACCATTTTTATCCCATTCTGACCTTGCAGCTTCTCCAGCTGTTTGGGGTTCCTAAAAAGCACCCTAGAGGATTTAACCAGGGTTTCCTGCCTTCTAGTTCTTCTAGTTCAGCCTGATGAATGCCTCAAAGCAGAGGTACCTGTTGCTAAAAGTCATTTCAATAGCAGCAGCAGCAAGAAACAAATCCTTGCCATGGGTTTTGGCCTCCTCCCTCCCAGGGGCCACAGGAGCAGGGCCAAGTTGTTTCCTGACCCATTGCGGGCCATGTGAAAATGTAGTGCTCTGTGCTTTTTACCCTTTAATTGTTTTCCCTGTAGATCTTGGTCACTGCTTTGACAGGTACAGCAGCCCCTTCAAAGTGCCACAGCGTAACCATAGAGGGAAAGCCCACGCATGCTTGACATTTTTGGAAAACTTTTGTTGCCACTAGCTTTCACAAAGATTTGTATTTTTCTGTAAAGCCCACACTAATGCAACTGTGTTTATTTTCACATTTGCACAACATTTAAAAAGACACAAACATATTCAGAAAAATTTGTGGGGACAATTTTTTAAAAAGTTGGGGAATACATCCATGGTGATCCTGGGGCACTCCAAAGGGACAGGCGATAGCTGTTGAAAGAACAATTGCGAAAGCTGGCTTGACAGCTGCTTTTCACAATCTCTAGTGGGGAAGAAATTTTAAAGGAGGAGGGAAAGTCATGGCAAACCCCAAATGGCTCCAAATTGTGGGAAGCTCAAGCGATGTGCCCCCAGCTAGCATTGGTGATGACCCAGGAGCCACGTGGCAAGAAGCTTTTTTTGTCACATGGCTCCATAGCCAATGGCCTGCACCTATAATGGGGTTGTTCACCTGGATTCAGATGAGAAGACAACCTATGGTGTGAACAACAACCCCTGCACAATAGCCTATGAGTTGTCGGCTGCTTTTTGCATCAGTCTGGAATCATGCAACACAGAGCCTTTCACACTGAGAAGTTCCTCTAGTATTCTTGCTCCTTTCCACAATGTTTTGACTCCTTCCAGCAATTAATGGTCAAAAATAAACAGATCGACACATTTGGCACAGTGTTATATTACTTAAAAATAATCTTCCTCATGGGAGAGCTAAGTTGCTCTTCACAAGTAAAGTCACGGCAAATGTGACTATTCTGTAGGTTCCTATAATGTTTGCTATAATACCCTGGACATGGTAACAGGCAGAAATATTGTATTTTATTAAGCACAAACTATAGCAGAGCTTTGGCTGTGAAAATGTGGTATCAAAACAGATGTATGACCTCAAGGAAAGGTGCACAGCAAATGGGTAACATACATATTAAACTCTTCATACAGAATGCCCTTTATTTATTTGAAATGTATTGCCTTAATCAGTGAGTTCTCAAGGCTTATCCAGATGTACATCTCAAAGAGCTTTGAACTCACATTTTCAACGGAGAATAGCACTGCTTGCAAATTATAGTGCTTTGGGGAAAATGTTCAAGGTTTTTTCAAAGATACCACCCTAAAGACAATTGGTTTGATGGGATTCACAGAAGAAGACGGAATACGCTGGGCGTGACAAAAGATGGCTTGCTGTCTTGTTCTTCACTGTACCCCTTTGCTTCTTCTGATGAAACTTTACCCCACATTCTTTTCACAAACAGCAAACTGGTTTTTATTCCTTAGCACCTTTCATCCACTTGCACACAACACAGAAAGAAAGAAAGAAAGAAAGAAAGAAAGAAAGAAAGAAAGAAAGATTTTGCCTGTTCACCTCATTATTCCATTAAGCAGTTATAGTACAGGGTGTCAGATTAAAACTAGGGAGAACCAGGATCAAATTCCTTTTCAGCCATGAAGCTTACTGGGAAATCAGTCAGTCAAGCTTCATCTCTTAGCCTAACCTCTCTCCAAGGGCTGTTAGGAGTACAGAATGGGTTGTGGGAGAGAACTGCGCGTACCGCCTTGAACCCCCTGGAGGAAAGGCAGAATAAAAACTTAATACTGAAATGAATAAATGAAAGAGGTGTTCAGCCTGTTCTGGATGGGCTTGCGCCCCCCTCCCCCCAAGAGCAGGTTCATCACTTGGGATCACTCCTTGAGCCATCTTTATCAGGTGCCCTCAGCATCACAGAGTGCCTCATAGAAGCTTTGGCTGGTGGCCCAGCTGTGCCCCTCTCTGGACAGAGATAGTCTGGCTTCAGTAATCTATACCCTGGTAATCTCTAAATTGGATTAAATTAGATGACGGCAGTGAACTCTGTGTGGGACAGCCCTGAACACTGTTCAGAAGCTGCAGCTTGTCGAAAATGCAGCAGCCAGATTAACAATTGGGACCTGGAGGTCTGAACGTACAAGGGCAGTTTTGCCTGGGTGCATTGGCTGCCCGAATGCTTCATTTCAAAGTGCTGATTTTAGCCTATAAAGCCTTACACAGCTTGGGACCACATTCTTTATGGTGTGAGGGAATCGCAACAAAACTGGTGTGGGTATCATAACAATGACTCCTATGGAGGATGTAGCTGGTCAGTTCATGACTGCCATGGGAGATTGATTAGTCAAGAGGTGTACATGAGTGTGGGGAGGGCTAGTGAAGCAGTGTCCCCATCCCTAGCAACCCTCCTTCCTCTTTTACTCCCTAGGCCTGCTCTTTCCCTCCTACGCACCTCTTTAATTTGCTACGTCTTTTCTGTTCAGCTCTTTTTACTTTGCTATTTCTCCTCTTCCTAGCCTGTATTCTTACTCTTTCTCTCTATCACCTGTGCCGTGTTCTCTCTCTCTCCCGCTCCCTTTGTCTCTCCCATTTAACAATTTCTCAGTGACAGGTTCAGAACAGGAAGGAAAAACTGGAGCCCGGACTAGTTTGTTTTATTTTGTATTAAGGGTCAGGGGTTCAAGAATCATGCTTACAGATGCTGCACTGAGGACTCTGATCCACTGGGCTACAAGTTGCCCATCTCTGCTTTAACCAAATGCAAGAAAGAGCTGCAGATATCACCCTTAACAGAATTCATACAATCCCTTGCTTTTGTATTGCATCATAAGAACTTTTAAATAGGTTTAGCTATCTTGAAGATTGTTTCATAGCTTTGCATTTTCCTGAGGAAGAGCAAATGAGAGTTCTGACAGTTGTGATACAGATGAGGGCTTTCTATTAAGTGTGTTAATGTGCTTTTCAAGTGTCTGTCAGCAAGTGAACAAAAGATGCTATCTAAAGACTGACAGCTTTCACCACCTTGTGATCACAGCTGATCTGCAGAATATCAAACCTCCCCACCACCGGATGGTTTGGAGGCATACCAAAGAGTTAAAATATTGCCGGACTATTCTTCCTGACATTTTTAATGCAGACCTTCTTAGTTTTGTTAGCAGCACTTTCTGGGATTGAAAGATTATTTTTTATTAAAACAGTGCATACTGTGTATTTCTTTCTTTGTTTCGTATATCATGGGCAAAAGACAAAACAAGAAAGTCTTAGCCAGATGTTACAGGGTCAATGCCGTGGGCAGGTGTGTTTCGTGTTTTCTACAGATGAGAAACAATGAAATACTCGTAGTGTCTTTGAAATGTTTGCTTTTTTGTTTGTGCAGATACACAAACAGAACACTGCAGAGGCATGTACACTCTGGCTTGGTTGACCTGGAGATCTTAGAAAGCCTGTGCATTTCTTGAGTCCTTTCAGTTGGCTTAATGAAGGCATCGAACCAAAATGAATCATAGAATATGGAAATAGTACTGTAAATGTGAACAGTTCTTCAGAGACACATGATGCATAACCAAGCTGTGTATTGGCTTCTTTAACAGAAATTGAAATTAAAACAGGATACGTAGTCTCTGACATGAGAGATAGCTGACCAAGCTGATGTAGATGTACCCAGTTCTCTATATGGCTTCACACAGTGGCAACAAGGTCGTCAGGTCATGTTGGGATGGAGAGAGTCAGGGTGGTGTAGCGGTTAATGGTGCTGGCCTGGGATTCCAGAAATCTGGGTTCTAGTCCCCACTCAGCTAAGAAACTCACTGGGTGACTCTGGCTCAGTCACAGACGCCCAGCCTAACCTACCTCACAGGGGTGTTGTTGTGAGGACAAAATGAAAAGGAGGAGAATCTTGTAAGCCACCGTGCAAGAGCAAGAAAAATGGGGCATGAATGTAATGCAATAATAAAAATAATAGTGTATCAGTTATATTTATGCCTTTACATTATACTAGGGAAGGTGATTTATTACTATAAGTTTTATTACAGTTCATCGGAAGACATTTCTCTGTACATCTACCTCAAAGAAAAGCTAAAAAGGCTTAGTGGTGCCTTTTTAGTTGAGGCAAGTGTCCTCCTCCACAAAAACCCGCTTTAATATATATGTGTCAAAATGCTGTCACATATAAAAATGACAACCTGTCGAGTTAATCACCTGAAATTTGATGAATTCCACCATGACAGATTTCAAATCAATCAGATAAAATTGCCACAGGTACAACAAGTTAAAATGGATACATTTTCTCATTTTAGGGCAGCTTTCAGTGGAGGCATTTCATATAATACTCAAATCTTGAGCAACAATTCACTTCTGCCTAAGGTGAGGCTTCCATTAGGCAGGGCTAAGGATTCCTCTAGCACCATACAGGCAGAGGAAAAAAGAATTCCTCGAGCAATGCATAAAATAATAAAGTAGGTAGCCATACTGGTCCCTCAGGAGTGAAAATCTCAGATCCGCAATTGACCAAAACCTTTATCAGGACCAACCAAAATTCCATAAAATCATGCAAGCTTTCAAGTTCCCCAGAACTCTTAATGAGACAAAAATTTAGGAGACAGGACAAAAAACAAAATCCTAAAAATGGGCTGACAGTTTCAAATGTTGAATGGACAATCATGGAAGGAGTTGGCACATGTCTGGCAATGGTGCCTTTTTCTCATACCATTTTTTGCTCACTCAAGAATCTATCACCGGTTTCAAATTTAGCCCATTTATAATAACATTTAGGGACAAATGGATTCTGCAGATGTACAAAAGTCCACAGAAAATTTGGCACAAGGAAATTGTCAGCATGTTTCTTAATTCCCACAGAAAATCTATGGCTGCAAAATGAACCTAACAGCACTTTGGAAAGAGTGACGGGGGGAAGGTTACTGGAGTTCTGTTACATGCATCTTATGTAATGTTTGGTTAGGGCTGCAGTAGGAGGCAGCTCGATCTGTCCTGTTCAACAACCAGTCCCTTTCATTGTTTCCACACACTGATGAGCATCTCTTCTTGTCTGTGGCTAAAAGGGCACTTGTCACAGATTAATAGAATCATAGAAAACTAGAGCAGGAAGGCCATCAGTTCCAACCCTCTGCTCTGTGCAAGACTCTTAGCCTTAATCTTTAATGCCTTCAGTGTGGGAGAGCCCATGAGTTCCCTAGGTAATTGGTTCCATTGCTGTATTGTTCCAGCAGTCAGGATTTTCCTGATATGCAGCCAGAATCTGGCTTTCTGTAACTTGAACCTATTATTCCATGTCTTGTACTCTGGACTGATTGAGAAGAGATTCTGGCGCTCCTCTGTGTAACAGCCTGTCAAGTACTTGAAGAGTGCTATAATACCTCTTCTCTTCTCTTCTCTTCTCTTCTCTTCTCTTCTCTTCTCTTCTCTTCTCTTTTCTCTTCTAACTTGCCCAATTCTTTCAGTCTCTCCTCAACCCATTTACCCTCCTTTACCCATTGATTCTCTCTCTCTCTCTCTCTCTCTCTCTCTCTCTCTCTCTCTCTCTCTTTCTTTCTTTTTTGCTTCCCACCTCCCTCTCCAAACCTTTCTTACTTCTTTTCGTCTTTCTTCAACTGTGCCACCCAGATCTGGATGCAATACTCCAGATGAAGCCTAACCAGCAAGGAGCAGAGGGGAACTAGTACTTTGCCTGATTTGGAAATTATTATGCAGCCCAAAATAGCTTTGTTCTTTTTGCAGCCACATCTCTTGTTGACTCATATTCAGCTTGTGAACTGCAGTTCAAAGATCCTTCTCACTTGTAGTATGGTTGAGTCAAGTATTCCGATCTCATAACTATGGATTTGGTTTCTTTTGACTAGGTGCAGAACTTAGCATTTGTTCCTATTAAATTTCATTCTGTTGCCCTCAGCCCAGCCCTCCAACCTATTAAAATCACTTTGAATTTTGTGTCATATGCAAATATCATAAGAATTCCCCGCATCACCTCATCCAAATCATTAATAAAAATGTTGAAGAGCACTGGGACAAGACTGAATCCTGCAGTGCCCTACTCATTATCTCTCCCCAGTTTGAGAAAGTGCCATTGATAAGCACTCTTTGAGTTCAATTGGTAGCCAAATGTGGATCCACCTGATAGTTGTTCCATCTAGCTCATTTTTCACTAGTTTGCTAATCAGGATATCATGCAGCACTTTGTCAAAAGCTTTGCTGAAGCAAGATACCACATTTCCACAGCATTCCCATAGTCTACCAGGAAGGTTATCTGATCAAAAAATGAGATCATATTATTCTGGCAGAATTTGTACTTGTCACATCCATGTTGGCTTATAAGAATCACAGCATTGCTTTTAGGGTGTTTGGAGACTGAATGCTTTATGACTATTCCAGAATTTTCCCAGGGATTGATTGGTCTTTTGTTCACAGCATCTTCCCTTATCCTGTTTTTGAAGACAGGCACAACATTAGCCCTTCTCCAGTCATCTCAGACTTCATCCATTCCATGATTTCTCAAAGATAATGGACACTGAGAGGTTCTGAGAGTCTTTCAGCCAGTTGCTGTATTATTCTATGATGTCGTTCATTGGGGTCCTGGAGATTTGAGCTCATTAAAGTAATTAGATGATCCTTGACCATTTGCCTATCAGTCTCAAGCTGGAACCCTGTCCCTTCAAGCCTGTTCTTCACTTTTGCCAGGGACGTCCCTTTTTGGAGAGAACACGGAGCCAAAGAAGGAATTGAGCATTTCTGCCTCTTGTCATCTTTAACATTTTCTCACCTTCACTGAGTAGCTGAATCATCATTTCTGTCTTCTGCCTTTTACTAAGCATGTATCTGAGGAAGGCTTTTTTGTGGCTTTTAACATCCCTCATTAACCCCAGTTCAGTCTCAGCTTTATATTTTATTTATTTTTCAATTTATATCCTGCCTTTTTCCTACAAAGGGCTCAAGGCAGCTTACATCTCCTCCTCCATCTTATCCCCACAACAACAACCCTTTGAGGTAGGTTGGGCTGAGAGTCTGTGACTGGCCCAAAGTCATCCAGTGGGCTCCATGGCTGAGCAGGGGCTAGAACCCAGATCGTCTGAGTCCCAGTCCCACGCTCTTAACCACGAGACCACACTGGCTCTCCTTCCTGACACCTCCTCTGCAATTCTGTACTACCTGCCTGTACTCCTTTGAACCCGGGCCTTCCTGCCACTTCCTATGTATCCTTTGTTTTCAGGTCATCTCTAAGCTTTTTGCAAACCACATGGGTTTCTTCCGCAGTCTTCTACCTTTATTTCTTGTTGAAATTGTTTTAGAATTTCCTTTTAAAAGCCCCAGTCATTTTATTTATTTATTTAGAAAATTTCTATGCCGCCCCATTTGCCAAAGTATTTTGAACTACTCTTTCATTACAGTCATTTGTCATGGTGCCTTACTTATCATTGCTCTGAGTTTATTAAAATAGGCTTTCCTAAAATACAGCCCACACTTAGCTTTTGCTTCCTTCAGAATCAAGTATTGAAGTTTGATATGAGCACTCTCTTGTAACTGCCATTTTATCCACTCAGCCATCCCCTGTTGTCTAAATCAAGGATAGCTGAGTTTCTAGTTCCTTTCTCCACTTCCTGTAGGAGGAAGTTATCAGCGACACAGGCAGGAAGTTCTTGCATGGACAGTATTTGGCAGAATCTGTACTTCTAGCGGTACAACTGATGCACCTATATTGGTATTGAAGAAACCTTTGTTCAACACCAATTATGAAGGTAAATGGAGAGAAGTAAAGTATTTTATGATACAAATGAAAATAACTGTTTACTTTTCTATTATTTTCCAAAGTGTTGGCATTTTAATGGTGATCATAAGGTTTTCCAATTAACAGCAAATATCTGTATGTTCACAATGAGACAGAGAATTTATTTTCAGAGCAGAAAGAAAAGAAACAGATCAGAAAGTTCATCAGTATTTTACTGTTCCAATAGGATAAGACCAGAACAAATATATGCTTTCCTATTGCCCCCTACAGTATTTTTTTTAGTTCTGAGAAATATCTACTAATCTTTTAACATTCCCTGTGTTCATAAATTTTATTAGATTTATTAACAGCAGGAAAACATTCCTGTAAAAAGATGTGGAAGTAGATTATAGAAAACAACCATTATTATCAATAAACCATCAGGCTTTGGATTTCAGTAGTGCAATAATAATGAAAATAGTTATTTCTACTTACATAGCAGTAATAGCAGTATATCTTTTATCCGTAGATTTCAAGGGGCTTTGAAAAAGCTGAGTAGAAGTTGAAAGGAAAACCTACAAAGACAGACATTAATGCACTAATAAAAATGGGAAGTATAGTTGGTTAGCTAATATATCCATCCAATTAAGATTTTTTTTTCCTCTAGTGTATTTGCTTATGGCAAATTGGTTGCCTGCCTCATTTACCATAAAGATCCTGTTTGTATATTGAAGAGGTTTGTGGCAGGATGCAAAAAAAAAAAAAAAGCATTTTTGTGGGGCAAACTAATCAGGGACTACTTGTGTAATAATATGTGGCTGACCACAGGAAAATCTCCGAGTTTGGATTCTTAGGCATTGCAACCCATAGTATAAGTGTGTAAGGCGTTTGTAAGCCTAGGAGCAGTTAGTATTGGTCATGAAATTGCACGTGCTCAAAAAGCCACATGTGTTGCAGTATGTGAAAAGCTAAGTCTTGGACATGGCGGGGGACACACATGGCCAGCACCAGCTTGTTACAGAAGGAGCGGTGATGAGCAAGAAGCTGCTACAGGAGAATAAAAGAATAATTTAAAAGGAGGAATGACAATGCATTTGCTAGAAGGAGGGCAGCTGTGTACCTCATTGTTTGGTAGATTACCCGTTGCCAACTCTGTGCGGCTCATAAATCCCATAAATAAATAGTTTTGCTGGGACAAGGGAGGAGTATCACCATTGTTGCTGAGGCAGATGGAATGGTTTTTGCCCCTGCTCCCCCCAGCACTACCTTTTGCTTCCAACCATGAAAAGAAAGCCACTTCAAGATACAGTGAGAAAGAGATGCTAAAGAACCTACAGGAATAGTATAGAAAAGGGGCAAATTCAGGCAGATGAGGTTCAAACAGCCTGAGAAAAAAATAGCCCTTGTGAGACTTGCACTGGTGAGAAATAGCCCTTTGGAATCTAAGCATCCCCCCCCCGCCCCGATGTTAAAAGCGAGAGGAATGATCTGAATGCAGTGGCAGCCTTCATTGGTTCAAATCCAGATGAGATTAGTTTATGGAAGCAAGAGAGCAGGTGTTTGTTGAATTCAGTTGTACCTCCAAGTAAATCACTAAGTACAGAGGATGCATGTCGTAACAGAATGACCCAGTCACAACAAAGCTTGCATTGCAAATTGCTTTTAAATTAATTAAAACTAATTTTTGGTTTCCATGAGCTTTATAACTGAGTCTATAATTATGACTAAGCTTGCGTACCTACAAGAACCATGTCTTGCTTTCCTGTTTACAGCTACCTCTCCTTCCTTTGTTTTCTCTGTGCTAAATTTTAGATTGTAAGTTCCTTGGGACAAGAACCTATCTTTTTGTACTCTGCAAAGCACCATTTTGGCACCATATAACACAATAATACATTTATCACAATAATCATCGGCACTATTATCATTATATCTGGATCAAGGACACAGTTTTCTATTTTCAATGAGTAATCAAGCAGAAATCCTCTGTATCTATATCTATATAACTATCTTGGAGCTGACCATTTTTGAATAGATAGCACTACACTTTAGCTTTATAATGTGTATATAAATGTATAAAGAAAGAGACATTTACATATTTGACAAGGACTGATGGAGATGTTAAATAGGATTTGGATTTCCAAGAAGATACTGTTTCTCATAAAGGCATTACAAACACAGAGAGAATTCAGTCTCTTTTGCTATGGTCTCCAGTAATCATTTTCACTAATGCAATGAGGTTATAAAATTGTCACCAATCAAGAGAGTTACCAGTTTGTAAAGGTGCAAATTGCTACTAAAAGAACATGGCAGTTAAAAAGTATGTTGTTACTCATATAACATGCACTTATGATATTCCCCCATTTAATTGCAGCAATATAGAGAACTTTAAAATGGTAGTTTTAAAAGAAAATACTTTATAGAAGCATAAATTTAAGGCAATTAACTAATTCCAAGAAGGTAAGCCCTGAACAGACCATCAAACAGCAAAGATTATTTAGACACCGGTTTCATTATAAGTAGTAGTGATTCCATTGGTCTTGGTGCAGTAAAGCTTCTCAGCTGATCTCACCTTTATCCTACTGATCCTTGGTCGCTTAGATGGTTATTTGGGTACTTGTGAAGCTGCCATCATGTCAGAGGGACTTACACAGCAGTAGGTTGATCCTGGGCCAAAGAAAGGCCATGTGTACTGAGCACTGAACATCTTATTGAAAATTTTGGGGTAAAAAGTATCTCTGAAACTAATCCAGGCATAAATTGCCATCATGTTCATCGGACCAGAAAGCTAGAAAAAAGATGGACGTGGTTTTGGCCAGCTTGAAGAAAACTAGTACGATGTAGCAGTTAGGGTATTTGACTAGAATTTGGGAAACTGGGCCACCTGGCCATGTAGGTCATGGGGTGACTTTGTGCCAGTCTCAGCCTGGGTATTGTAGTTATATGGATAAAATGGAGCAGCTTTGGCTTGCCTATAAAAGGAAGAAAGTCAGGGCATAAATGTAATGGACATGCACATGGTCGGCATCACATGAACGGACCTGGCTGGAGCTGGGGCTCAGACTAGCTGGCCCAGGAGCCCCCTTCTAACTTGCTCTGTTTCTACGGGATGCAATAAATAAATAAATAAATAAATAAATAGGATTAATGTAAGATTATTATTATTATTATAACATTTCTATGCTGCCCCTTGCCGAAGCCTCGGGGTGGCTTACAACACAATAAAATACATTGAAATACAATAGAACATAATGAATTACCACTAAATACAAAAATACAAAAAATTACACTGAGATACAAACATAATAATATAAAATTAAAATTAACAGTATAAAATAAGTAAATAAAGAATATAGGAGGAGAAAAGAGAAGGAAGAAGAAGTTGCCATGGCCAGATCATATATTTTAACAATTAAAATGATGTTTAAATAAAAAGGTCTTTACTTGGCGCCGAAAAACCAGTAATGACAGTGCCAGGCGGACCTCTTTGGGGAGTGAATTCCATAGGTTGGGCGCCACCGCAGAGAAAGCCCTCCTCCGAGTACTTACTCTCCTAATTTCTTTCATGGAGGGTTCCCGGAGAAGGGACTCTCCCGCAGATCTCAAGGGGCGGTCGGGCATATATGGACGTAAGCGCTCGTTCAGGTAGCCAGGACCCAAGCCGTTTAGGGCTTTATAGGTCATAATCAACACCTTGAATTGGGCCCGGGCTTCAATGGGAAGCCAGTGAAGCTGACGGAGGACTGGAGTCATGTGAGCATAACGCCCCGTCCCCGTCAGCAACCTGGCAGCTCTATTTTGCACCAATTGAAGTGTTCAGACTGTCTTCAGGGGAAGCCCCACGTAAAGCGCGTTACAGAAGTCTAGGTGGGAAGTCACCAGCACGTGTGTCACCGTCGCCAGGCAGTCGTACTCCAGGTAGGGGCGCAGCTGATTAATCAGCCGAAGCTGAAGGAAGGCGCTCCTCGCCACCGCTGTCATCTGAGCTTCCAAATAAAGCTCCGGGTCGAGGAGTACTCCTAAGCTGCGGACCTTATCCCTAAGAGGGAGTGTTGCACCATTCACGACCAGGTCAAATCCACCCTCTCCAAAGCCCGAGCCGCCAACCAACAGGACCTCCGTCTTGTCTGGATTGAGTTTCAGTTTATTGGCCCTCATCCATTCCATTACCTCGGCCAGGCACTGGTTCAGCACAGCCACTGCCTCACCTGGATTAGTGGAAAACGAGAGGTAGAGCTGGGCATCATCAGCGTATTGATGATTCCGCAGCCCACACCTCCTGATGACCTCTCCCAGCGGTTTCATATAGATGTTAAATAGCAGAGGGGATAGAATGGAGCCCTGTGGTACTCCATGGCATAGCTGCCATGGCGCAGAGACATATGCTTTTCCTACGTGCTTAAAACACTTTAGTATATGTTCTTTCAGTAATCTTTACACAACTCCTATTGGTGGTGTATCAGTATCCCATTCCTCATGATCTTGGGACAATCAGTGTCCTTCAGTCTAACCTAACTTCATAGGGTTATTGTGATCGTATCATTTAGCTAAGTTAAGTCAATATAATGGTCCCTGTAGGCCTGAGGGTGATGGGAATGCAGACAAGAGAATGAAAATGACTTGCCTAAAGCCATCTGAGTTGATATTTGAGTGAGGAACTGTTGTAGGCCCCTGTATACTGACTACACCAGGCATCTAGTCCAATGAAATATCTGGCAGGATATTTCAGTATTATTTTAGCAACCCAGTATTTTTCAACAGTTTTGGGGAAGTACGTCTCAAAACATCTGGAGAAAAAGTCCCACTGAAATCTGAGGACTCCTTGCCAAACATACTTACGGTTGCATCGTAGAGCTTGAGCCTTAGAACTTTTTGTTGGGCATAGAAGGATGCTTTATACCATCAGATCATTGGTCCATTTTGTTTCATATTGTCCACACTAGTCTTCTCTAACTTGACGCCCTCCAGATATTCCCTCTGGATGATGTTCTCAGCTTCATCAGCCCCATTCAGCATGGCCAGTGCTCAGGAATTCTGGGAGTTGTAGTCAAGCCAGAAAGCATCAGGTTGAATAAGAGTAGTCTGTATAGACTGGTAAAGGCTCTTGATGGTTTCAGAGAGAAGTACTTCCCAGCCCTACCAGGAGATGCTGGGAATTGGACCTAGCACATTGTGTGTGCAAAGAATGGACAACTTCCCAATGGGCATAAGTCTGGGATTTACTTCTTACTAAACATTCATAGAACCAGGCTGTTTTTCAGTGCTATTTCTTCGTGGCCTCCCCTGCTGATAAACAAACTTTATGCAATGCATTAGAACATAAGAAAAGCCGTTCTGAACAGCCAAGAACTCATCCAGTCCAGCATTCTTTTCACACAGAGGTCAACCAGCTGCCCACAGGAAACCCACAGCCTTGCCATGAGTGCAATAGCTTTCTCTCACCCATGTTTTCCAGCAGCTGGTGTAATCAGATATACTGTCTCTGATGCTGAAGGTAGCGCATAACCATTGGACTAGTAGCTTTTGATAACCTTCTCCATGAATGTGTCCAATCCACTTTCAAGGCCCTCTAAATTGGTGGCCATCACTACATCTTGTGGAAGTGCGTTCTTTGGCATAACTATGAATTGTGTGAAAAGTATCTCTACCAAATCTTTCACTAAGCAGCTTCATGGTATGACCTCAGGTTCTAGTATTATGAGAGAGGGAGAAAAATATGCCCCTATCCACTTTTTCCTACACTATATGTAATTTTGCACACCTCAGACACCATTTTTTGAGCTAAACAATCCCAGCTTTTCTAACCATTCCTCAGATGGAAGTTACTCCAGCCATTCAATTCTTTTAGTTGCCTTATCTGCACTGCCTCCAACTTTACAATATTCTTTTTAAGTGAAGTGACCATAACTGTGCACAATATTTTAAATTTGGTTACACCATAGATGTGCATAAGGGGAGTATACTGGCAGTTTTATTTCCCATTCCTTTTCTAAGTATGTCTAATTTGGAATTTGCCTTTTTCACAGCAGCTGCATACTTGGTCAACAATTTCAAATCCACCACTACCATCATTCTATCCATCTGATCCTTCAAAGTGGTCCATGTTATCATGGAAAGATTCAAGCAAATACCCTCAAATTCTTAAGTTTGATCTTGCAACTACCATCAGTCTATTTTTCATTTCCCCCTTTTTCTTAAGGAGGAATCAATTTACCTGTTTTATTTATGTGGAAAAGACTCCAGCTGGCATTAAGTTGTCCTGAAAGGGAAGGTTTTGCAACCAAGAGCATTCATATGCTTCTCACGGAGCACTGAGTTTACTCTATCAATACTCCTTGAGTGGCTTGTATTAAGAATTCTGCATGACACCTTTCCACCTCAAGGCAATCTCTTCTCTCTTCCCCACCTCCACTCCTTTGTCCCCACCATGCCTGAAATTTGTAGTCAGTTCACATCAGGTATTAACTTTTCCTTTGTTCTCAGTAAAATGGCATTTAAAATATGTTACTGTGGGTGCAACCCCCCATCCGCCTACTGAGCCCTTTGCACAGGTAGATTTCAAGCTCCAAGCCATCTTGTTTGTTATGCCACATTAGCAAACAAACTGGTCATGAATGATGGATAACAGATTTTAAGGATGACTTTCGCCACTCCTGATAGACAAGAAAAACAAAGTGATAAATGGCATGGGCAACATTTCTCATGGAAAATAATTGTTTTTGCAAGTTTAGAATGCTGCTAAAACTAGACATTTTAGTTTAGTCTTGTTGTTGTTGTTGGGCTAACCAACAATTAAGAACATAAGAACCACCATGCTGGAACAAGCCAAGGTCCATCTGGTTTAACATTCCATTCACACAGTGGCCAACCAGGTGCCCATGGGATCCCACAAGCAAAATATGAATGTAACAGCAACCTCATGCTCAAGTTCTTCTACAACTGGTATACACACACTGCCCCTAATACTGGAGCTGGTGGATAGACACCTGGACTAGAAGCCATTGTAGCCTTATCCTCCATGAATTTGTCCAATCCCCTCCTGAAACTGTTCAACTTGGTGGCCATCCCTAATACCTGTGGCACTGAATTGCAGACTTTAACTATTCACTGTTTGAAGAAGTACTTCTTTTTATCTCTACTGAATCTCCCACCAGTAAGCTTCGGGATAACCCCCGATTCTAGCATTATGGGAGACAGAGAAAAATGTCTCCCATTTTCCATACACCATGCTTAGTTCTGACCACGTCCATCATTTCTCCCCTTACCCCCTTTTTCTAAACAAAATAATCTCAGCTGTTGTAAGCTTTTCTTATAGGGCTAAGTAATGTAATAACCTCCTAGGGCCATATCCAGTGTTGCCTGTACATCAGTGGAATTCAAAAGTAGTGCAACAGGAAGCTTAATGGTTCCTAAAGCAAGCAGAAACAAGCCACAAGACTGATGGCAGCAATGGGATAGGTTTGCAGAGCTCACAGAAGATGACCACTTTTTGTCTTGTTTTGGGCATTGCTTTAGAAATGCTAATTTTTCACTGCACCGGTCGGTCGTTGTTCCCACTTAGGTGCAGCAGCAGTATTGGATACTGCTCCTAGTTAAGTCGTTCATAGTAAGTTTGCAGGAGAATCCAAGCATTGTGTCATCAAACAAACAACTTCGTCACCTCGCTAAGTTATTTTAGGATTTGAAACTTGTCTGATCCTGGAGTGCAGCAGTGACCCAGATATAGAAGCTGAATATCTGGTGTTGCTGACAGCAAGTGCAGTCAATGAATCCAGGTCCAGCAATGAGCCAACACGTACACCCCCAAAAGGACTTGTAATCCATGCAGCTGGTTTGCCAAAGCAGGCAGCACACCCAGTGTAAACGCCTGGGGAGGTGGAGCAGTGTGAGGCTTTGGAACAGAGAAAGGACCCTTTCAAGGGCTTCAGTGAGGGAATGCAGCCTGGGAGAAAGTCCTGAATTTCAAAGCATAAAAGATTTCAGTCTAGTCCCAGCAGACTCCTGAACAAGATGCTCACTAAGAGCTCTTGTGGCTGCCTTGTGCCACTGTGCCCCAAAGTCCTTCTCAGGGCCTAAACAAAACAGAGCTAAAGAACATGACATTTAATCCCCCGGCAGTCTCTTTCATGCTTTGCTCTCTTTTGCAATTAATCCAAACTCCTCAGATATGTAAAGTGGTCATCTGTCCTCCTACTCTAAACAGAGTCTTGGCTCTTTCCTAAGCAAATAGAAGGATGTGTGCAATTAGAGCAGCCAACTTAAGTGAAGGGTCAAGCACAATTGCCCCGGGAATCTTTCAAAGTGAATGTCTGAGGTGAAGCCAAGGTCAAAAGCCAGAAGATCAATCAAATAAATATGCAAGCCAAAGGCAGAGTTAGGTAGACGTCCCAGGGGTTAGTAGCAGCGAGATCCAAGCACACAGCAAGGTCAGGAAGAAAACAAGACACAGAGATCAGAGGTAACATTCAGACATTGTTCGCAGCAGCAGTCAAGTTACAAGAGCTGATATAGCAACAACTATTAGCATCCACCCAGGGCTCTGCTGCATTTCATTTTAGGTCTTGCTTCCAAGAAGTCCCTTCCTCTGATGAATCTCCCTTGTTAGTCAGCCGCTTGAAGGAGCTCTATGAGCCTCCCTCTGGAGGCAACAGGAGCTAGGTAGCTTCTGAAGCATCCCTCTTGACTTCAGTAACTGAATTATCTGCCTCTGGGTGAAGCCCATCTGCAGGTGTCAGCACCGTGAGGCAACCTGGTCTCTGAAAAAAATCAGGCTCTGAAGGTTCAAGCTCTTCCTGCATGAGGAATCCCCCAGAAGAGGCATGTGACCACACCCACCCACCCACCCACCCACACAAGTTCCCTAGTACCCTTTTATGACTCAGGGTGAAGAGGATCTTGCTGTAAGTCTAAGTGATGAAAGCCAGGAGTGGAGAGATGGCTACTCTTCCTGGTGATCCCTTCTCTGGAAGGTTCCCAAAAGAAATACCACCAGCATTAAGTAGTGCCAGCACTGATGGGCTACCACCAGACAGAATAGATCTCCAGAATACCCTAGTGACAGTCTGCTTGGTTGGTGGGGAGTTCCTCATCTTGTTGCAAAATAACAGTCCCTTTGGCCTGGCCCTAGGAGAAAACAAGGAATGTGTTCCAGACTTTCTTCTTTAAAGCTCAGAAATGCAGAACATAACAAATCCTCTTTGAAAAACCTAAAAACACAAGCAGAAGCTTTGTAACCATGAAGTCTTTCATGTGGGAAACAGTTCTGTAAGAAATCCCTTATAAGACATTGCAGCCAAAGATCCAACTTATATAAAAAAGAATTCAGGAAAAAGGGGAAAAGGAGAAGACAACAAACAAGCACAAGAATTCCAACCAAAGCCTGCAAAATTCTAACTTATCTAGGCACATTAACAGCTTGAGTGGAGTCTTGGATATTGGAACATATGCAGAGTTTCTTGCAAACAGTCTGGTTTAAAAGAGAGTATTTAAACCTCCTGTTATGTAAAAAGCATATATGGAAAACTCAAGAAAGACTGAATTAACTTTTTTTTTAATGGGGATCTGAGTTAAATCAAAGCAAGTCCCTTAGCAGATATTCATTTGTTTTGTCCAGCAATTCAACAGCCTCTGTTTTTCATGTCTAGTCAGAAAATCAGAAAAAAATCTGCTGACTAGAGTCACCTTGTTAATTAGTTTACACTTACATGAAAAGTCCAGAATGGTTGGAACCAATCAGCCTAGTCTTTTAGTTGAACTGTCTATTTCCTCCCCAGTGAGTATGTTCTATGTGACCTGGGTGTTCTGTGGAAAGTGGTTACAGCTTGTCACAAGCATTAAGAGAAGACAAAGAAATCGAGAATGGATTTAAATGAGCTTGGATTTCTATGAATTTGGCCTGTGAATTCCACAGCAGTCCAGCTTTTTCAAAGTCATACAAATTGGATGGAATAGTTCTCTATTTTGTGGGGAAGGATTTGTGCTAATTCACAATACCTAATGAGCATTATCACATTTGCGCAAATGTGCATTAACAGTGATGTGCGCTAGTGTACTGATGCAATGTGGCCTTGCTACAAATGAATATTAGTGCAGGTAGAATGAAATTCTGGTTAAAAGAAAAGGAACAACTCCACCAATGAGTACATGCCAGAACGAAAGCCATCTAACAATCCATAAAACACAGATGGACTGGACTGTAGTAATAGAATCATACAATAGTAGGGTTGGAAAGGGTCAAAAGGCTGTCAGGGCCATCCCCCTGCTCAGGGCAGGACATCAAGTTAATGATTGAGAAGAAATGTTGTCCTTCCTCTTCGTGACAGCCTTTCAGGTAGTTGTAGGGTGCTATCATATCCCCATGCAGTCTTCTCTTCTCGAGGCTAAACATGCCCAGTTCTTTCAACCTCTCCTCTTGTTTCCAGATCCTTGCTGCTCTCCTTGGAACCCTTTCCAGCTTCTCTGTTAGAACTTGCATGGAATAGGCCAAATAGATTGAAGAAAAGGGAACAGCATGCAAGGCTGCTAACATATTATTACATATGTAAGATACAATTAGAACAATGCTTTTACACAGTAGTTTACTTCATCCTCTGACAACTTCTTGTCAGCCCCCTTCCTTACTGAGGCTGCAAATTTTCCTCCTCCTCTGTTCATACCTTATCTAAGGATTACCCTTTCAAGATGCAGCACATATTTGCACTGGTTCCTACTTGTTTTCTCTTATCTAGGAGCAGCTCTCCTACATCTACATACACACGAGTTTTCTCTTTTACCCTGTACTTGTAAGAACAGAGAGATCGTCTTCTTCAACATCTGTATCTTTCTTAAAGTGTGGTGCCCAGAACTGGTCACACTACTCCAGATGAGATTTAACCTGTATTGAGTAAAGGGGAACCAATACTTCACAGTATTTGGAAAGGATACTTTTATTAATGCAGCCCAAAATAGCATTTGACCTCTTTGCAGTCACGTCACAATGTTGACTCATAGTCAGCTTGTGATCTACAACATTTCCAAGATCCTTCTCATCTGCAATATTGTTGAGCCAAATAGTCCCTATTTTGTAACAATGCCTTTGGTTTCTGTTTCCTAGGTGCAGAACTTGGCATTTGTCCCCGTTGGCTTTCATTCTGTTGTTTTCAGCCTAGCACGCCAACTTATCAAGATCACCTTGAATCTTCTTTCTGCCTTCCAGGGTATTAGGTATCCCACCCAGTTTTGTGCCATCTGCAAATCTGTTAATTGTTCCCTGCACTTCCTCATCCAAATCATTAATAAACATGTTGAAGAGCACTGGACCTAGGACTGAATCCTGAGGTAACTTACATGTTACCTCTCCCCAGTTTGAGAAGGTGCCATTGATGAGCACCGAGTCCAACTGTGGATACATCTGATAGTTAATATGCTACTTACTGAAAAGTAGTCCCACTGAAGTCCATGTGAGTTCTAAAAATAAGTGATCTGTGGAATCTATCTAAGTGCCAGAATACACTGAATATTTACTGCCTTCTTAACCTTGGAGAAATAATTCAATATGTCTTCTACGGTTTCTCCATCTGTGAACTGGCTTCATAATATTTATCTAACTGCTATAAAGCCTGAACTAACTAGGTGTTTAAAATGCTGTGGAAATTCTAAGCAAGGGATTACACTATGTAATACTCTGTTGCACTTTATGTCTTTATTGTCATAAATCTTGGAATGATCATATTACTTGCCAGTTCTAATTTGTGGTATTGATATCGGCCAAGCATGTCATGATTATTGCATCATGAGATTAACACAGTGGTTTCAATATGTAAGGCAGATATCTCTGAGGAAGTTCAAGACCTCTGAAAGGGAGCAGGGTTTCCACAAAGAAAGGGATCCTGCAATACACAGCACTATATACCCTGTCCTCCTAGAAACAGGGGATTAGTGTTGCAGCAACCAAAACTGCTATGTTCTTCACAGAAACTCAAGGTAGGTTTCCATGGAGCCCTTCAATTTGTCTAATTCTTGGGACACAATCTGAAATGTCCTGTCCCAATTTTCTTACAATGCCACTACAGGATCAATGGTCCAGTCCATGGAGGTTTACTCAAACAATGGAGGTTTACTCAAACAATGACTGGGTTCAGCCAACACGAAAAACTGCACTCAAGGCTTGAGTATAGGCTGAGTGTGATTGTTGTTGAACTGTTTGTTAATCAAACATGGATTATCACGTTGTCTGAAGGCAGAGCACTAAAATCCATAGCTTGTTAAACACAAACAAGCTGCAGAGGGAACCAGGGTTTGTAGCTGTGTTGTGAACTATGGGTTGTCCACATAACTTTGTTACCTGGGCTATATTCAGAAAACATGATAACAACCGATTTTTCAACAACAATCATTACTCAACCCTTGTCTGAATGCATTCAGTCCTACATACATGATGTGTGTATTTCATGTGCCACCTGCTGCCAAAGAGATAGCTGTGGTGTATTGGTGTGCTTGGAAGAAAGAATAAGTGGAGAAGGGCTCAAGTTTAAATGATTTGAAAAATACTGCCCATCAACAGGTGAACTGCTGAGCATTCCTGCGATTTAACTGAGATGGAATCAAGTTAAAATTTTTGTATTATCTGAAAGGATCCTAAAGTCTGAACTACATCAGCCCTCAAAATTGGTACAATTACTACAACAGCAACCTGTACTTCATTTATCTTAGAGTCATCTTTGACAATAGGATACACATTACACACTTCTGGACTTTAAAGCTCAGTTTTATTTTAGTCCTGTCATCATTGTTGTTGTCTTTTTCATTATTGATTATACTTCCTAGGAAGCAGTATCATGGTTTTAAATCTGGAGAAGCCTTAGAGGAAGAGTCTTCTGTACTTTCAGTAGGCCAAGCTGCAATGCTGCTGCTAATTCCAAAACCCCTGTTGTTATTATGTGTTATCAAGTTGTCTCTGACTTATGGTGCCCCTATAAATGAAAGCCCTCCAAAATGTCCTATCCATTACACCCTGCTTAGCTGTTCTAAATTCAAGGCCGTGGCTTCCTTTATAGAGTCAATCCATCTCATATTTGGTCTTCCTTTTCTTCTTCAGCATTCAGCTTTTCCTAGCACAGTTGTCTTCACAAAATGCACAAAAAAGGCTTGTCAGATTCTCACTGAGGCTGTTGTGTGTGTTGTTTGTGTAGCTGCCTGACTTATTGCTGCTGCTGCTGTTGTATGTTGTCAAGTGTCTCCAACTTATGGTGCGCCTGTGAGTGAATGCCCTCCAAAAAGTCCTAACCTTGACAGTGCTGCTCAGTTTCTCTAAATTCAAGGCTGTGGCTTCCTTTATGGAATCAGCCCATCTCATAATTGGTCTTCCTCCTCCTCTTCTGCCTTCAACTTTCCCCACCATGATGGTCTTCTCCGGTGAGTCTTGCCTTCTCATGGTGTGCCCAAAGTATGACAGCCTCAGTTTTGCTTCTAGGGAAAGTTCTGGCTTTGTTTGATCTAGGACCTACTTGCTTGTCTTTGTCGGTCCAGGGCATTTGTGAAGCTCTCTTCCAGCACCATGTTTCAAGTGTATCAATTTTCTTCCTGTCAGCTTTCTTCACTGTCCAGCTTTCACACCCATACATTCCAAAAACCCCTAGACTGACACATTCCACAAGTAAAGCTCACATCTGTAAGCATTTTGTAACATAGAACAGAAGCATGACCAAGACAGAAAATCTTTAAAATCCCTGTTAGTGTAATTACCTTATTAGATCATGAAAAGATTGACAAAAATGTGCAAGCTTTCTAGATCTCCAGATTTCATCATCATAAAATGTAAGGAAGGGGACAGTGGAAGAGGAAAAAACTGTTACGTTATAGTATGTGCATGTTCAGAGTCCCAAGATGGATTCTAGGAGGAAGGATCTGCAAATGTTCATTTTAGGCGGTGCAGGTTATATGATAGTTTCAGGAACTACCTGCTTCTGCCCTTGGGGCTTCTGAAAGTCCAAAAGGAGAAGTTGATCTTTCATTTTAACAACACAATATATTTGGCAACATTTAAGCAGCAGCAGCAGCTTAACAATATGATTTCATCTGACTCCTGGAGCCCATTAATATGCCAGTATAGAAAGTTCAGAATCTGACACCAGAAATTACTTGATTTCCTGTTCTGACCAGGACAGAAATGCCATGTCTGGCATTTCAACCTAGAGTTGACCCCAACTTGGCAGAAGAAGCTTGGCTAACCTATCTTCAATGGGCTCCTAGCCAAAAGCGGGCCAACATCCTTCGTGGCATTGGTTTGCCTTCTTTCCCTGTGCCTACTTAGTTCCACAACACAAAAGAAGGTAAGGCAAGTGAAGGTAGATACAACGTTCCTTTCTGTCACCAGTTGCTCATTCAGAGAAGGCAGTGAAAAGAGAGCAACATCAAGGAAGACGGTAAGGGTCAGAGTTCTCTAGGGGTCAACTGTGGGTCTTGGTGGAATCTCAATGATGCTGACCCATTATGGTGGTCCCACTTCTGCCCTGCTACCCTCCATGAGAGCTGCTAGGCTCAGAGCACAAAGTACACTGAGACATTTCCTCTGCCAAAGCTTGTAGGAAGAGAATAACAAGGCAGTCTTGTTCTTACATCTGCCTCCCTGTTGTTTGGTCTAGCTATGATACCATAGCCAGGATGGTGCTGATCCCTGAGATGGTCCAGCTACCCAGGCTAAAGAGCTGCTATTCCTGTTTTAAACCACTCAAATAATCATGAAATAGGAAGGGGGTTTAAAAAGGCATTTCATTTATGCTGTATGATTGTTGACATGAACCGTGTGTGTGTGTGATAGATTACTTCTGTAATCTATAACATATATATAGAACCCATATATATGTGTGTATATAGATATATTCCTTGTACAAGTATTACAAAATGTGTAGCACTTAAATTCATTAGAAACCAGCCTTCCTAACAATCACTCAGTTTTCAAAAGTTTTTAAACTGTTTCCTGATTTATTTTAACTGTTTCACATTATATATGTATGTACGTATGTATATGCATGCTTTCATGGTATTAACAGCACACTTGCATGAAAAAATCATTTTGTTCTCAAAAATTATATTGCACTGAATGCAACTGAAATGTTACACACACACGAGCAAAATATCACCTAGCAGGCTTGTACCAAAGTGGGTTCATTTAAAATTATAGTTTTGCACTGGCTGCATGATTGTTGCTTGCTCTTGAATGCTGCTCTGTTAGAAGTAAGAGCTTCAGTCCTGTTCAAGTCACATGTTAAATGAATGATTACAGGATGGCGAAAATCTCAGCTTGGGGCCTTAAAACAAAGTGAAAGGAATTCAATCAATAATTTGAAGACTTGACTGGACAGAATTCTTACATCAAAGCCAAAGGGACTCAGAGCAAGACTGAACAAATTAGCTTCTTATTCTAAAGAGCTACTCCTGAGGGGAAAGACACTTCAGCAGCACTGCTGAAGGGTTGTCATCAGCCATGCATTTGCTCTTGCTTAAACTCTTCATTCACAATTCATTTTTTGCTTTAAATAAATACACTAGAAAGATGAAGCAGAGGATAGGATATGTGGCTGAAACCACTGAATGTAACAAGATGTTTCAAAATGTTATATTCGAAGAACATCGCCCATGGGAAAGGTCTATCATACACACCTTCTAACCTGTAAGCACAGAAGTATGTCCACCATAAAAAATTCTGCAATAATCCCAAGTTCCAATGGGCCATAACATTTTGCTATCACTGAAATCACAAGTTCCCAGTTAGATAGGAGAGTGCTTGATTAGCAGATTACTCTAAATGAGTCCAAAATGTCCTTAAGAAATATCTGGGCCAGACCTAAAATCAGCAAAGACATCGTACCCAAATCTGGCCTTGCTATTTTGGCACCTGAGGCAGAAAAACCTACAAACCTCACTGTCCCTCTGAGTAAAAATGTACATTAAAATTAATAATTTATGTCTTCTCATGATACCCCAAATTAACTGGCTGAGGTGGCCACCTCACCCTAAGGATAGGGCTAGCGCTACAGACATAATTACGTTTCTGCAAATTAAACCGGCAGTGCAGCATTTCAGCACAGTGACACACTTTACAGGAATAATTCCAAGAAAATAACAAGACAAGGCACAGAAGCTTAGCTAAGAACTAAGGATAGTGAACAGCACTACCAAGCTTTTGGAGATATATAATACAATGAAAAGCAATGTAAGCAGTATTCTATTTAAAATATTTATATACCAGCCTTCCTTATAAAAACACAGGATAGTGACAAAATTCATAGAACAATAATGAAAATGAAATGCAAAGATAAGATCAAAGAAATTTGTGGCACTGTGCTTGTATTTCATGATTTTGTCACCATCAGCTCCTGAACATAATGCAATGTAGCAATGCTACTACTGCTACTAATAATGCATTGTTATTCTCAGATGTTAGGTTAATTCAGGGGCATGAGAAGGATCACATATATTAGGGGATATGAAAAGCAATCATCCATTTCTGAAAAATCAATTTGTGTAGGTAAAAAAGGATTTTAAACAAAAAATGGTTAGATTTCTTAGTGCTTTGTTGGATATTACTGCTTAAAGCAAAATAATTAGTGGTATTTAGAAAAAAATAGTTTCAACTCAGACAAGACAGCTTCTGACATTATCAGATAGAGTTGTATTTGTTTTTTGTGTGTTTGTGCCTGTACATAAAAGGAACAATAAGAATATGCAAATAATTCCACACAACTCACAAAATAACCTATTAAGAATATCACCAGGTTGTCAGATGGAATGCCTACGAGCTAAATCAGACCCTGTCTTTGGCAACTCTAGCAGGTTACGTTCTTCCACGAACATGGAACATTAGCAACAGCTGTGACTCTTTCATTCATAACATTTTGGAAATGGATTTATTCAACAAGGGAACATTACATTTTGCTGCAGTGCACTCTAATAAGATAAGGTATCAGTTAATATGGGAACAGCGTGAAATCAGATTAGGTGATCTCGAGGGCCTGCCCGCTAAAATGAGACTGGTCATAAAGTTACATTGCACGTATCACCTGAAAAAGTTATCTGCATTGAGTTTGCACATTAAAAACAGGATTCCCACTCCTTTGCTAGAATTTACTTTTTTCATTATTCTGGAGAGAATGAAAATGGCTTTGTGATTCATCCCACAAACGGAAAATCGCAATAGTTTTTAAACAAAAGGAATAGCTCATTTAACTTACTGAAAGATTCACTGCAGAGAAGTATCAGTAAATCCATTTAGCTAAAGCTAGTAATTGGCTTAAGGAAGCTACAGGTAAATTTGCCTAATTTACTGTTCCCAGTGAAAGCCTTCATGTTCTAGCCCCATGGCTGTGATTTCAAAAGCAAAAGCATCACAATATTTCCTTTCAATCATCAGGTTATTGTCCTATAACTGAACCAGGAATTCATTTCACAATTTTTCAAAAGCAATTCAAACATGTGGCAATTTGCATGTGTCCTAACCATAGCCGTCTCGTCTAGCTACAGCACCCAACTTCAGATTCCAGGTTCCTTAGGAAGAAACAAAACCTCCTGTGTAAAAGATGATACTCAGTTTATTGAACCAAATTATTAAATATGGATACAGGTTATGAATAAATGAACAAAATAGTTTACTCCCTTTGTTGCCATCATGTGAACTGATCCAGTATGCTTTTTTGTGTTCTTACAGAAGTGGAAACTCCAGTTCCTGCCTATCATTACTATACTGAGAAAGAGATAGGTGTACCAGTAAAGAACTTCATTGCAGCTCTTAAAAGAACAAGAGCTGTTTGATTATCTAAGTTTGAAAAGCTAATGCTTGTTGTCAAGATCATAATACATAGTGCATGCTATTTCTATCTCCAAACTTCATGCAGTAAGGGGCAAGAATGGGCACTGTATGCACAGGTCTGTAGGCTATGTGTATGTGGTTAAGAATCCTGCTTCTGCCTATTGATTCACACACAGGTTATACATGCAAACAGACTATTTTTATCTTTAACGGAACATGCTGAGATACATGCAGGACAGGACTAGAGGATGCAGTCCTGCTCTGCCCCCAACATTTTCATTTGTGTATGCATGGAAGTGTCAACAAGTGTTTTTCATGAGGTGCATTTGCAAATAGTTAGATGAATTACTCTGGGCTCTCTTCACAAGCTTAGAGACAAAGGCTAAGCCCAAATGGAGAAGCACTTGCAAAAATCCCAAATCATACATTTTTCACAAAAGTTTGCAAGTGTCCCCAATCTGAAAAGCCTCTGCTATTTTAGAACATCATAGTGCTAGCAAAATAGAATGGACCTCCTGCATTCCAGAATGCTAAACCACCATTGAACAAACACTGCCACTGTTTCAGCCTGTTGCTGCTTCTTTTTTTTAGCATTTTCATCTGGTAACCATACCCCAAGAAATCTGTTATCCTCTTTTGTTCACTTCAAAACATGTTATTTCCGGCAATGCAGACAACACGGATTTTTACATTTAGGTACCACAAAAACATCTGTCAGCTTAAGAGTTCAAACAGAGGACTCCTCAGGAATGGCAGAGGGGAAGCATCTTGTAAACCTTTCATGAAGGATCAATCCCCCAGAGCCTGTAGTGCAAGTTCAGTGGGGAAGGTTTCAGTGAAGTGCTAGATAAACATGGCAACTGGCATAAGGGCATGAGAATGATTATACAGATCGCTTTCATGCATATATTTTACTATTTCATACTCACTTCATTTCCCAAGCTTTCAAAGAAGACAGATAGAGAAGACAGCTTTTAAACTTCGGGGTTTCTGTTATATAATATGCAGTCCAGTTAACCTAGTGGTGTAGTGATAAACTGGAAGAAAAGGTGTTCATCATGACACTCCCAAAATCTTGCCTTCAAGAGACATCCAGAATTCAGGCAGCTGGGTTGATCCATACCTACAAGCCAGTTCTAGCTGTCTTCATCTTCACCAGGAGCAGATCTTTTGTAAAGACCAAGCCATCCCAAAATACTTTTACTTTACAAGGGGAGGAACAATATATAATATTAATATTAATATATAATCATGCAATTTTCCCAGCTGCTGTGATGATTGCAAGCAACTGGAGGTTGCTGTAGAAACCCCCAGATTTCCTTGGCCATCCAGAAGCAATAACCGGTTGTAGATAGTACTGGGTAAATGGAAGGAAAGGGATTGGGAGAAGAGGATTTTAAATGGCTCAGGAACTTTAAGGGAGGAGGAAGAGGTGGGACAGAAGCACAGGAGAAAAGCCTGAACAATGAAAGCACAGTGGGAGATGAGAAATAATGCAGCAGAAAGAGGGTTGGTGGCAAAGTGGAACAAAGAGAATGAACAAAGACCAGAAGGTATAAAAAGGGCTAGCAGGAACAGAAAGGGACCAATGAGCTTATTACTGAATCATAAGAATAACTGCTAGGATCAGTTAAAAAAAGTTCTTCTAGTACAGGCAGAAAACAAGAAAAAGAGAAGGAAAGAATTTCATGCTTCTGTTGCAAAGTTATTATGAGATCTTCTTGGCCACACAACTACCTATTACAGCTTTCACTATAAGATAGGCATTCTTTCTGATCTTGCACATACTTCTCTGTGTTTCTGCACTGACATTGACCACCGTCCAGCAGCTACTTATCATGCTCCCTAGGTACTTTTCTTGAACCTGCAGCAGCTACTGAGATCTGTGAGCATCCACCTGGCTCCTACAGCAGTATCAGCCTTATCAGCCACCTGCGGACACACCGTGGACAACTCACAACCCGTTAGATGTCAAGGTCCTCTTCGAAAATGATGGACAAACATCACCTGGACTGAAGTTTAGCCCTTCCTTCTGTTTCTACAGAAGCATCCAGTGCCAATGTTGTGTCCCTGTTACTCTGGCTCAACAACAAATCAAGTCTATCTGGCGGTGCATGGCCATCACCCCATTGCTAGTTCCATGGAAACCTTGGAGGGTTCAGCTGCAGGGCTCCTACAAGTAATGTCTTTCATTGTGTTTTTCTGAAATAACCACCCACACTATAGGATGGAGTGCTGTTCTCTGCTGTGTTTCCCCATAAACTTTTGTGATCAGAGCTTTCTGTTGCTTGTTTGCACTGCTCCAACTGTCCTGTAGGAAGACAATCAGAAAGAGAAGGGGCGGAGAGGGGAAACATGTTCAATTGAACTGATTCATGTCTTTTGAAGAGGAATAAACAATTGTTGGTCCAAGGGCTGTGGGAAAGCATAGGATGAGACAGCTTCTGTCCTATTACTTCTCCTGCTTTTGGACATCCAAATTACTCTCTCTGAGCTACAACTTTCAGTAAAACAAGCCATGAGGAAGAGAAGTTATCGTACTTAGTACTGTTGCAGTCCGAAGCTCAAACCAATCTGTTTTATTTTTTTAAGTCAAATTTGTAATTAATCACTTTGAATACATCCCGTAGTTAAGGAAAAGAATCGGCTAATTTGCTTGTTTCCTTCATCTCCAGCTTTATAACATGTGGGGGAACAAAACATTCTGTCGGCTTCAAAGGACTTTTGCCGATTATTGCCAGACCTCCTATTAGACTCCAAGCTTCACTCACGATAAGCACTTGAACAAGCCCAGCTTTTAAACTGGACACAAAGAGGCAACGCGCGTGCTCACACTTCCTCCTCCCCACAACACCAAAGGAAATTTCTTCCATTTTCAAAAAGCCATGTTAATGAATCCCATATGAGGAAATCCCTCTTCAACCCGCCACGGTGTAGCAGCTGCGTCGACCCGCTCCGTTACAGACGCTGAAGGAGGAGCGGGGCGGGGACGGAAGAGGAAAACGGTGTTGCCACTTTAAATGACTCAGGAAGTAAAAGGCACGGGGGAGAAAACACAAACCAAGTCCAAGGGCTCGGCCTGCCTTTTGATTTAGAAGTGAAAGTGCAGCTTAATCTGAGAAAGGAACGCAGTGGCGGTGGCGGGGTGCTTCTAAAGGAAGAATACATTAATTCGCGTGCTGGAGGTCAGCCCAGCTGTTTGCTTGCTAAGGTAGAAAGGGCAAGAGAGAGCAGTGTATGAGAGCAAAGCAGAGCGAAAGTAGTTCAGGGCGGAGGAGCGAGCTCCAAGTGCGACCCACTTCCCAGCCAAGGGTGCAAAGGAGGCCGAGGGCAGAATCGGACCCAGTAGCACGTGGCGCGGGGCCGGTATCCAGGCCTCACCTGGGTTAGGCTAGAAATGGCTTCTGCGGAGGAGTCCGGGGCAGAGGTCCTCCAAGATGGCACCTGCGATGCTTGCGAGCCCGACGAAGCCCAGACCGCCGCGCAGGTCTGCGAGGACTGCGACTTCTCCTTTTGCCAACTGCACTCCGAGGAGCACAGGAGAAAGTACAGAGCTCACCGGATGAGGGACTTCGGTGCTCTGGAGGGGCAGGGGCAGGCAGGGAGCCAGAAGGACTTGAGAGCAGACCCCAAGGAAGAGGAGGAGGAAGAAGAAGAGGGCTCTCGTAAGCTGGAGAGAAAGAAGTGCGAGGAGCACGGAGAAGATCTTAGCTTGTACTGCAAAGAGCACGAGAAGATCATCTGTGTATTGTGTGCGGTGTCGGGCCCTCACCAACAGCATGAGCTGATTACGCTGAATGATGCCTACGAAGCCTGCAGGGTAAGTATCCTGAACATGCGTGTCCTTGGCATATTTTTGACAACTTGGCCCACTGGGTAACATGTCAGCCATGAAGTTTCCTTTCAGCCCTGCCTTCATGGTGACAAGAAGTGGTTGCTTCTTGATTGAATGCATAGCTAGGCCAGGTAAGGCTCACAACTGAAACAGACATTATTTTACTTTAAACCTCTATCAGGTACCTTTTTTTCTGCTCTTCATTTTTCCAGGCCTCTCCTGAACAACATGGTCCTGTCAAAACGGGTGGACATAGGTCACTATCCAACTGTGTCATTCTGCTACATTAGTGGAAGCAAGAGAATTCAGCAGAATGTACATTTGTGGCATCAGTTGTGCAACAGGTGAAATAGGCAGAACTTTGCTAGAGCTGTTTGAGTTTTCAGAATGATGCTGTTGGATATTGCCCATAGCTGGTAGATGCCAGTTTAAAGTAACATTGCTTTGGCTTACTGTGACTGCATTTCATGTAAAAGCCAGTTTAAGCATCCAGAAAGTACACCTCTTAGGACACAAGCTTGTGCATGTATGGACTGAAAAATGTTCTACAACTTCCAGCATTCCTCATTTTAGGATGCATGTGTCACTTTGCTTATCTGAATATATTCCATGGCAGTAAGATGTCTGGAACATTTATCAGGTGTTCTCTTGATAGCAGAATAATCAGTCCTACCCTGTGACCTTTCCCTTGCATCCCCCTTTGTTAGCCAAGGGAGACTATTCCCAGCAATGGGACAAAGGAGCATGGATGGAAGAAGCAGCAAAAGTGGAAGTGATAGGGAAGATAGCTCATGCTCCCTTCCCAGAAATAGGCCTTCATATTTTCTGCAGCAACAGCCTATGTCTGACCAAGTAGCCAGTACTTTCTGAATGGCATTTTTACTTTTTCCAGAAGGCCAGCTTTAAATGCTTGAATGCAACGTTTCTGTATTTATTTATTTATTAAAACATTTTTATGCCGCCCCATTCGCCGAAGCCTCGGGGCGGCTTACAACAATAAATTAGAACCACATAAATAAAAATTAAAATATATACATTAGAATAATAATAATTTCATACACACACACACACACACACACACACAATATAAAATAGCCTCCCTGGCCAGATAAAATTCAATAGTTTTAACATTTAAAATGGTGCTTAAATAAAAAGGTCTTCGCCTGGCACCGAAAAACAAATAACGACGGCGCCAGGCGGACCTCTCTGGGGAGCGCATTCCATAACTTAGGTGCCACCACTGAGAAAGCCCTCCTCCGAGTAACCACCCTCCTAATTTCTTTCACGGAGGGCTCCCGGAGAAGGGCCTCTCCCGCTGATCTCAAGGGGCGGCTGGGCATATATATGGATGTAAGCGCTCCTTCAGGTAACCAGGACCCAAGCCGTTTAGGGCTTTATAGGTCATCACCAACACCTTGAATTGGGCCCGGACTTCAATGGGGAGCCAGTGAAGCTGACGGAGAACTGGCGTCATGTGAACATAACATCCAGTTCCCGTCAGCAGTCTGGCAGCTCTATTTTGAACCAATTGAAGTATCCAGACTGTCTTCAAGGGTAGCCCCACATAGAGTGCGTTACAGAAGTCAAGATGGGAAGTCACCAGCGCATGAGTCTGATGATAGTAACATGATAGTCTGATAGAAATACTTTCATTGAGATATTAAGACTGCAAATTGCCTTGCTCTTCTCTCAACATGGGACAACAGGAAGAGTTGTGAGGATCACACACTTCATGGATATAGTTCTTAATTACTGGGAAGTGATTTGTAGACTTATTGTTACTCAATAAATAAAACTTCATCAGAACTATGTAGTACAAGAATTTAGAAAACTACCGTGTGTGTCAGTAATGGCCTATAATGTCGAAGTTGGGTCAACTTTATCCTAGTCTTATGCTCTAGCATGTCTAAGAATGAATGTGTAATAAGCTTATCTCTTAATGGTGCAACCGATCTTCATGAAAGAGGTTATCTGCATTTCGCTACACGCTGCCGGCTGTCGGGACCAGGAGTTCTAACAGGAGATGCTCCATGTGTGGAATTTCTGACTGTCAGACAGCTGAGAGAGGCATAGTGCAAAATGGGGTGGGTGGGAGAAACTCTTAGACTGGACTGTTTCTTTATTTTATGTAATTACTACATTTATAACCTGCATATGCTTCAAGGACTCAAGATGACATACATGGGACACTGCGTCCATTATATTTGCACAGCTGAGTGATGGTGGATGGTCCAAATCACTCAGTGAATTTTTGGCTGAGTGGGCATTTGAACCTGGTTTTCCCCAGACCTAGTCCTATACATTCACCATTGCATCACACTCTTGTGCACCACAGTCAAAATGGTTAAAATGTCTGCTTTGTTATTGTGTTTCCTGCCCTTGAAATTTACTTTGACTGATAATTGTATATTGTTGAGCCACTCGGTATTTCTTCCTGCCATATGTGATGACCTTAAGACCATGAGAACCCTACTGGAACAGACCAAACATGCATTAATCCAGCATCCTGTTTCTTAGGAGTCGCCAGCCAGTTGACCTAGGGTAGCCCGTGAGCAAGGTGTGAAGGCACTGGTTCTTGCCACCCCTGTTACTAGTAAATGTATAATACTTTGACAGTAAGTCAAAGCAATGTGCCTTTTGCTGAAGGGCAGCTTTCATATTCAGGTACATACAATTCATGGCTAAGCCGCTGATAGGATTGTGCTCTAAGTATTTGTCTAATTCCCTTCTGAATTCATCTGAGGCA
The DNA here is from genome assembly GCF_004798865.1 of Varanus komodoensis. Classification (NCBI taxonomy): domain Eukaryota; kingdom Metazoa; phylum Chordata; class Lepidosauria; order Squamata; family Varanidae; genus Varanus; species Varanus komodoensis. The sequence continues at coordinate 4,275,593 of NW_025335761.1, forward strand.
GGCATGGGGAGAAGATGGAACTGAATCTACTGGTAGATCTATGATTTTATTTATAATACTAATATACTGTTTAATATGGTAAAATCTCTAAGTAGTCAAGTATCTGTAAGTATATAATAGTGAAATCACAACTTAAAGTATATAATTAAAGCAATTACAAAAAGAGTATCAACTTAAGCAATAAAATGGGAAAGCATTGGAGTGGATCATTAATTACAAGCAAAAGAAAGCCTTCTTAAACAAGTGTATTTTCAGGAGACATTTAACACATGTCACATTTTTTGCTGCCAAAACTACACTATGGAGAGTGTTCCAGATGATGGATGCTGCCACTGAAAAGGCCTGTTTTTGAGATGTTTCTTGGTTATATGCTGTAGGTCATGGAATGCCTTACAAGGCTTTTTGTGAAGATAGTCAGTTGACTGTCTAATGGTCAGTTGTATATTTATTTATTTATTTTATTAAAACATTTTTATGCCGCCCCATTTGCCGAAGCCTCGGGGTGGCTTACAACAAATAAGTTAAATAACATTTTAAAATATGTACATTAAAATAAATTACAAATATACAATATAAAATAAGCCGCCCTGGCGAGAAAAATTCAATAATACTAACATTTAAAATGCTGCTTAAATAAAAAGGTCTTTGCCTGGTGCCGAAAAACAAATAACGGCGGTGCCAGGCGGACCTCTCTGGGGAGCGCATTCCATAACTTAGGCGCCACCACTGAGAAAGCCCTCCTCCAAGTAGCCACCCTCCTAATTTCTTTCACGGAGGGATCCCGGAGAAGGGCCTCTCCCGCCGATCTCAGGGGGCGACTGGGCATATATGGATGTAAGCGCTCCTTCAGGTATATGTGGCATGCATTCTTCTAGGTATCATGACCTCGAGTTGTTTAGGGCTTTGTATGATACCACAAGCTAATAGGTAGCAAGCGTAATGTGAAAATGGCAGGGTATTCTGGTAGAACATTCTGTACTAGCTGCATCTTCTGAACCAGGTACAAAAGCAGTTCCACAAAGAGCGCATTACGGTTGTCACTGAGGTTACCATGACTTACTGTGGGTAATTCATGCAGGAGAGAGGATTGTCATTGCATCTATCAAAGCTGGTAATGGGCACACTGGACCACTGGAGGTCATCTGGGCCTCCTGTGACAGAGAGGGATCCAACAGCACTCCCAGACATTCCCTGTTTCTTGAGAGGGAATGCATACCCATCCAGACCAGGTAAACAGGTGTTCTTGGTAATTCTAATTGCCAATCACAAAGCTTTGTGATTAACCCCAAAACTGGACTGATGTATGCTCGCACCTGTGTTAGCGCACTGCCTGTGATAAGCGGGCTGTCTCTTACGCTGTTATACCAGGATTAACTTTCTTAGTCCTGCAGGCCACTGTAAACTAATGGGATGCACAAGGTTGTAATACAGGTCCATAAGAGAAACTGTAGTGATATTATTTGGAAAAGCTGTATTTACATGCCGACAGTCCACTCTTAATGCAACTTGTTATTCTCTGAAATAACTTATTTATATTTGTCTGTTAATACATATCTAGGTTTCCCGAGGCTTGAAAAATGTGTATACGGTAAATCAACTTCCCAGTGCTAGAAGGGAAGGAAACACTGCTATATTTGTTATAAATAGCTTACTCAGCCCTTCCACTCTAGAAGATTTGAGGATAGAGGGGAACCATAATGACAAAATTAAAATAACAAACTAGGATAGTAGGCTTGGAAGAAGAAAGCTGATAAAGAGAGAACAGCCATGACTGCTGTTGGCATTTCAGTACATTAACTGGTTTCCCACTCTACTAGTTTATTGCAAGGTAATGTTTTGGTGCCATTCAGGGCTGGGTTTCTTGGCTATGGGTTCTCCATCTGTTGTATGTATTGTTTATTTCTCTCTACGCATGATTATTTTGTTACGTATATTTTCTAAGTATGTAAACTGCCCAGGCAGACCATTGGGCTCTAAAAGTGTAATGGTAATAATAAGTATTAAGGCATAGTATTAAGGCATAAGTATTGATAACATTCTTAAGGATATAAAGTATTATTAAGGATATTATCTGTCAAAGTCCTAAAATGGCATAGACGTCATTTTAAATGTGCCATTGTAGCTCCGTATATTAGATCATTTGTGCCATTAATTTCAATTGATCTTACAAACATGTATGTTTAAGCTGTTTGCATTTTAAATGGAGGTTTTCTCTCCAGAGCTAAGCAGCAATTGCTTCAAAATTACCAGGAAAGAATAGCTTCATACTTAGCAAAATCTGTTTCTTATCCTCCCATGCCATAGTATGCTGCAAACGACTAACAAAGATGCACGTCAGTAGACAAATTAGTACAAATATTTATATGAATATTGTTCCAGATTCACTGACAGTTTCTCAAACTTCTTGAATGACATTCTTTTCATAGGTGGTAGTTGAGCATGGAGCCATCTAGGTTCTTGGGGAGGAGAATAATACTGGTAAGCTTACATGAACACTTTCTCAAAAACAGTTAGGATTCATAATAGTTATCATAACCTAGTATTAAGGCCTTTATGGGTAAGAAAAGGCTTAACATTGTCACCATCTTCAGAAAGGGGGAAAAGGATGAATCTGGGAATTATAGACCAGTTAGTTTGACATCAATCCTTGGAAAAATTATGGTCCAAATTATTAAAAAGTCTGCAAGCACCTCAAAGAAAATGCAGTGATTAATAGAAGCCAAATGTATTAATCAGTCTAATTTATTCTCCTTTTTTGACTGAGTAACCTTCCAAATGGACAATAGAAACATTGTGGATGTAATCTACCTCGCCTTTAGCAAAGCTATTGACAGTGCCACACGACATCCTGATAAGCAAACTAGCAAAAAATGGACTAGATAAACTATTAAGTGGATTCAAAATTGGCTTTTAAATCAGGCACAAAGAGTTTTCATCAATGGTACCTTCTCTAACTGGAGAAAGGTAACTAATGGGGTGCCACAGGGTTCAGTCCTAGGCCCAGTACTCTTCATCATCTTATTAATGATATAGATGAGGAAATACAGGGACAGTAATCAGATCTGCAGATGATACAAAACTGAGTAGAATAGCAAATGCCCTGAAAGACAGAATGACGATCCAGGGCCATCCTGATAAGATTGAATGCTGAGCTGAAAGCAGCAAAATGAGATTCAATAGGGACAAATGCCAAGTCTTCCTCCTAGGAAAAAGAAAACAACTGGATTGATGTGAGATGGGGACTAGGTGGCTCAACAGAACTAAAAAAGACCTTGGAGTTATTGTGGACAACAGGCTGCATAGGACCTAACAATGAGAGGAATGAGGTAAATTGGTGTCCTGCAACAGCAGGGGGTTGGTCCCAATGGCCTTTGTAGTCCCTTCCAACTCTAATATTCTATTATTTTTGGCTGCTGTCCTAACTTTGGATTTGTCTGCTTTTTGTTATGTGCAAGCAGGAAACATACAGGAAAGTAGACACCAGCTTTGCTGCAGGCTGCTTTTGCAGTGTCTCTTCTGCAGCCAAGACACAGCTGTTTAATTTTAGGTCTTCTTTAAAGCACGGACAGCATGCTTGGGTGTTATTCCTAGAAAACATAGCTGCATGCAGACCTGTGGGAGGTGTTTTAGTGATGATGATTTTTCTAGTTGCTAAGATAGACAACTTGTGGAGGTTCACAAGTTTATAACTTCCCACAAGAAACAGCATTTTCTTGTTTGTGCGTGACTTACAGGACTTGATCTGAATGGAAGAGTGTGTATATCTTCCTGTTAGCTTCAGGCATCTTCACTTTGCTGAAAGAATGACAACTTTTTATAGTTGTTCTTTTTATTTTACTGTTGCCTTTAACTGTTGACCTCCTGAAGAGGGTTCAGATATTTTAATTCATCCTGAATATATGCATTCAAAATCTCTGTAAAGAAGAAGTGGGTTTTAGAGATATAAATATCACTAGAATTGATATTTGAGTGCCTTGCTGTACTTGGGAAAAGCAAGCTTTGTGAAATTCTATTTATTACGTTGATACCTTGTCTTTTTTTTTACCTTTCAAGAAGCTCAAGGTGACTTACATAATTATCTTCCTCATCTTAATCTTATCCTCATAACAACAACCCTGTGAGGCAGGTTAGTCTTAGAGTCTGGCTGGCTCAAAGTCACCCAGTTAGCTCCAACAGCTGAATGGGGACTAGCACCCAGAACTCCTGAGCCAGTCCTACATTATAACCACTCCACCATAGATTTTGCCAGTTTGATGTGTGACATTCTCATCTCACTCTTCAAAAGCTTTTATCATTTTCTCTCCTTTTTATTATTGCAATCTACAGTCAGCAAGAGAAAGTAATGATTGAACCCTTTCTCAGCATATTTTGGGACTCATAAATAGAAGAATGGCTTTGTGGTTAAGAAATGTGGTGGCTGAGCATTTCTTCTTTTGTTTTGTTGCCATCTTCTCAGGCACGCTTGGTGTGAATTTGATAGAGGATCTTTTTTGTGGCTACTTCCTAATTCTGGAACTCTTTACTAAGGGTGATCTGGTTAATTGTGACTCTGTTTTCCTTCTCTCATCAGGGTATTGTTTTCTAATTTAGATAGGCCTTTGACCCATAAACTGATTTGAAGATTTAATGTCACTGGTTTGAATGGATTGCTTTTTTTCCCATTTATTTATTTAAACCTGAATTTTTCAGCACACTGACAAGGTGGCCCATATGACTCTAAAGCACATGAAAATTCAGTTACAATTTCATCAATTAAACCACAAAATTATATTTTAAATCTCAACAGCATCATATTGATATTTTGCTTGCCATGGTTTTATCTTTTTAAAATTGTGTATTGTATATCTTTTATTATGTTTTATAAGTATATTATTAGCATCCTTGAATACCATTTGGTAGAAAGGCAGGATACAAATTTAATAAAACTGCAGTCCTGTACTCCTGAGAGTAAGTCACATGGTCCACCTTTGTTCTACTTCCATCTTTCCTTGTAAGGGTATATTGGGCAGTAGGGCCAATGGGACCAGAGTATTTGACAGAGCATATGTCTTGGTTTTAGCAAAGTGTTTGACAAAGTCTCCCACAATATCCTTGTTGACAAGATGTTAAAATGTGGACAGGATGATGCTGAGGTTAAGTGAATCTGCAGCTGGTGGAAGAGGAGGATGACCCAGATGGCATCCAAAGTGGGGACAGGAAATATTCTTAGGGTGAGAGGGGAGAAGAGAATCCCTGTAAGAAGTTTCAGGAAGTAAGGTTCTTGCTCAGTTCTCTATGCTGTGCTGATGTCTATTCAGAGAATTCTTTCACATAAAGAGACTTCCAAAAATGTGATGATCTGTCCTCAGACTGAAGTGGAACAGATAATTTCTCCACCTTATTTCCACATCTTTCAACTGCTTCCTAAGGGTGCTTGTCATGCAACATTTAGAAGGCATGAGCAACCTTCCACCAGTCTGCAAATACATTCAGAGCATCTTGTCTGAATACCATATGCAAGTAGTTCACAAGTCTGGCTTGGAGCCAGTCGTGCATATTCTTTTGTGGAGACCTTTTTTGCAGACCCAAGGAAAAGCTGATGATATAACTCTGTCTAACCTAGATATGTGGCTTGCTTGCTTACATAGCCAGTTACTTTCAGAAGACATTGCTAAGATGAAATATTACCAAATCGGCACCCAGCAAAGACCTTCCCTTTAAAAAAACATTTAACAGTATCACTCAAACTTCTGTTTTGTATTTTATTAATATTGATTTTTAATGTGCTGTAATTAGTTTTTTATTGTGTTTCTTATGACCGTGAGCTGCCCAGAGGTGCTGCGGCACAATTGGGTGGCATACAAATGTTTTAAATAAATGTGCCTCCACGCAGTTAAATCTTGGATTTACCCCATTATTATACAAATAGATTTAGATTTAAATTGAGAAGTTTGGATTAGTGCATGTAAGGCAGCCTTGTCCAACCTAATATTCTTTGGATGTACTGGACTATGGACTGGACCATCTTCCCAAGTTAGTATGCTCAGTGAGAGCAGTGTGCTCTGGGTGTGAAATTTTCTTGAAGCAACTTTTCATCCAAATAAGTTCTTTCAAATTCTCATTTCAGTGTATTTAGTTACTACTTATTCATCCTTATGCCCTGCTGTGGAAGAGGATGGCATTCAAAGTACTTTACAGACATTGTCACAGAGATTCTTACAACAGCACTATAAATTAGGTCAATACCTGTATTTGGTCTAAGAAAGATTGATAGTAGTGCATAAAACCAATGAAGTAAGGTTTTACCAAGGTCTTCCCAGCTCATGACTTTCATTTAATCCTGCCAGATGAGTCCAGTTTGTAGTGCAGAGATGGTGGTTTTCTCAAAGTTGCTTTCTGCTGGACTAGGAATAATGTAACCTTACTGATTTTTATTTTTAAAATACTCTTGGACAGTCTCCATCAGGGTGCAGTTATCAATGCAAATAGCATTATGTTGTACTACTGTAGGCTTTTCTAGCACAACACCGAGTGTCTTAGTTGGAAGACAAGTTTCTGAAGAGACTGGTTCATCAGCTAATGCTACCTGCATTGTGCTAGAGTCACTTACACTAGCGCAATGTACTTTATGTTAGTGATTGTGCCCCACTGGATACCATCCTTAGTGTATAACTTTGTATAACCAAATGTTTAGACTCATAACTTTCCAAGAGTTGAAAACTTGGAACGTCTTAAATTTATAATTAATTTGACACACCAGTAAAGCAATATATAGGATACCATTAAAGAAATTCTAGGTTGTAATCACAAGCTTACAAGCTAATGAAAATAGCTAATTTTTCAAAACCAGGTACAATGCTAGGAACATGTATGATGGAGTAATTACCTGAATTATCATTGAAATAGTCTGAGAAAGTTTTGTGCGGATTTGGTTTAACTAGGGAAAGTGAAGAGATCAGAATGAACATATTTTGTGGGCTTGAAGCTGCTGAGTATTTATTAAATGGAAACAGCCTAGTCCTGCATGCGTATGTATTTAAGTAGTTGCTCACGAGCTTTGGTGACAATTCAGTCAGATGGACTGGGATGTGAACAGAGTGATGGCTGCATCAAGCAGCTAGATAAAAAGGTATATGGATTCCCCACCTTGGGGTGGTTGACATAATCAAACTCACTGTAGCTTATTTAAGCGATGGTGTGTATGGTGGAGGGGGGTGGTCGTGCCAGGTTGGATATTCCAGCTGCAGCTTGTGCCATCTGAACCTGGTAACAGTGGGTTGTTGGCACAGTTAATGAACCACCCAGAATCCATAGGCTGCTTTAGGACCATGACTGCTTAAATAATCACCACTGGCCAGCTTCAGTCAACATGACAAGCCACAGCATGTCCACTCAACCTAGCGGCATGTGTCACAGTCAACCATAGCTTAAATAAGCCATGGCGAGTTGTTTGATCATATGAATCAGCATAACTGCTACACAATTGCTATCTTGAAAACTACCTGGCTTGTAGCCATAATGATTATGCATACGTGATCATGAATATCTTTTGGGAAGTTTTGACAGACCTCTTAGATGTTATTACTTCTGAAGTTCAGGTGCTGTGGATAAATTGTGAGATCTCTCTTCAGTCAGTCAGAAATGACTGAAGGTCATACTAAAGAAGGCAGACAAAAAGACAAGATGCTGCTTCAAGTGTGCCTCCCCCAGATATGTATGTTGCTATTCCCTTAAGAAAGAATAGAAAGAATAGTTTAAGAAAGAATAGTTCAAGCAAAAGAAACAAATATTCCAGGGATTCCACGAGTGCTTTGTGTCTTTCTTGAAGTGTGAACTTCAAGATTACTTCCTTAATTAGTTCTTTCAGTTTGCTCTGTCTTATGAATGGAACCACAAAAGTGCAGGATTAAATTATTGGGCAGCCAGTACCAATTACAGAAAATAAATGAAACATGGAGCCAGGTCACCATTGCATGGCATATTCTCAGCAAGACTGGTATTCTGAAGGGTTCTGAGTCACCCTGGCAGCAGCTGAATTCTTGGCTTCAGTCGGAGGTGAAGACTGCTGAGCATCTAGCAGGATTCAAACCTTCTTGAAGCTGATCCATGTGACCAAAGCAATGAATAACTTGGCCTGTGCAATTGCATTTAATTTTCATTCCAGTAGTTCTCCCAGTGCTCTTGGCAGATACATCTTTTCTTCTTCATTGAGTCCACTGCTTACTTAACCTCAGTCCCTGAAGAATGAGTGAATGTATTCAGGGGCTCATAGCAACTTGACTAATAGAAAGTGCTGGAAGATTACTACCCCGCCTCCCACCTCTGGATTTTTTGTGGCAATCCTTGTTGTATTTATTCCTGTGACCTTTGCCCTTTTTGTCTTTCAGAACAGAGAACGTGTGGATCTGAGGGTAGCCATGCTAGAAATGGTGGAAAGGTTGAAGTTCAAGTGTGCAGACCCCACAGTAAGTTAATGAAATAAACATGTCTACTGTCTCTGCCCTTCTATTCTCCTTGAAAAAAATCTTGCTAATGACTGTCTGAATGTTACATTAAGATCTAATTAAGTCTGTCAGTCAAGAAGAAAAAAAGGCAGCTTCATGTGTGCTTAGAGATAAGTACTCTTTTCTCTCAACTCCCTACTTTTTATTGTATTGCTTGAAATAACACAATCAGTAATTGTTTTCCCTGAACAGCACACCAATGTGGTTTTAATCTTTTCCCTATTATTTATTTATCCATCCCATTTGTATCCTGCTTTTCCTCTAGGAAGCTCTGTATGGTATACATGGGACTAGTGTTTATCATAAACTAGTCCTAGGACAGTCTGCAACAGTTTTAGGTATAATACCTAACTTTCGTTCTAACATGCTTTTGAAAAATCACCTTGACTTATTAATATACATCAATGCGGTGTTAGAATTGTGGTTGTAACCAGTGCTTTTTTTGTAAGAAAAAAGGTGCCGAAACTCATGAAATTATATACCAGTCACTGTACATACACCCACACACGTCAGTTGTGTAACTGTGTAACTCAGCACGCCCGCATGACCAATGACAAGCCGAGCAGTGCCATCACAACCAGCGTGGACGAAGTACGCATGCATCAGATTTGACATACAAGCAGCCCGCATGCACCGTTCTAATGATTTTGCCACCGACCTGCTACACTCGACAGGGCGATTCAAATCCGCTTGGACCAAACATCAAATTTTCAAAAGTTATTTTTAAAACTTGGAAAATCTGTCAAAAAAAGGTGCCAGAACTCTGTTCCAGTGCGTTCTATGGCAAAAAAAAGCACTGGTTGTAACTCATATTAAAACAGACTGTGATCCAGCAGTGCAACCTAATCAGTTCATCCATCAGTTAAACATTTTGTATAAGATCAATTAACCAATTAATGGCCAAATTAGGCTTTTAGTCCAGACCTTCCGGTTTCAGTTCCAGTACTTCACTTGTTGCACTCCTTCTTCTTTTACTTGGGGACCTACCTACTTTGTGAGAACAGATATACCAATCAGCCTTTGAGCAGGGGTATCGAACATATTTTAGGTGAGCTTATTTTACTTTGGATCTTTGGGAGGCTAGATAGTAGACTCAGCTGTGTCAGACCCCTTTTGATGTTTATTCCAAATTTTGTTTTGTTCAGGAACTGGTTTGTCTTGCCCCGTGCCTTTCCCCATAGTTGATGCTCAGCATGTCACTCCCTTCCTATTTTAGCAGGACAGTAACAACTATCAGGACAGAATGAGCAAATGCTTCGCCATAATATGGTTGCTTAAAGCAGGACACTGCAAGAACAGCTTTAGACTTAAGATTAAGATGGGATTCCCAATCCGATCTATGTTACAAGTCTTGCTTCCTATGTACACCTTAAAAATGCTGATGGGTCTCTCTTTTGAGAACACATCTTAGATATGCTAATAATCACCTGTCCTGAAGGTTCTCTTGGTATTCATGTTCAACACTATTGTTTCATGTGCCTCTAGCACACTGTGCATGTGATTCCGCATCCCTCCTCCAAACCATGCATTTACATGATAGGCTATGTACACATCTTGTATAGACTCCATCTTGCTAGTTCCTTCAGGGGCTTCCTACATGCTGCATGTACTTCCTGTATGTCTGAATTAAACTGTCGACCCTGGGGGTGTTATTTGATTGTACACCCCAAGGTCCTTCTCTCTGGTTTTTCCTTGTCACAGCCTTTATAAGAGGATCCCTTTCCTACCACAGACTGGAGATAACTAGGGAATTCCTCTCCCAGCTTTTTCCTCAGGGCCATGATGGTCTTGAAGCCGGAGAATGTAGCTCAGAGTGAGAAGTGGGTGAGGCCCATAGAGGGGATCCAAATTTATGCAGGCTAGATGTGGAATCAGAGGCTTAATTAGGCCTGCCGGCTAGGAATGGTCAATCTCTTCAGAGGGATTTGTGCTGCACCAAACTATAAGCTATGTAGTGGTGCATCTCTTCTTTCTTCATTTTGTTTCACTTGGATTCAATTAGGTACCCTCTGGATAGTTTGTTTATTTGTATTTGTCACGCTGTTTGTCTTTTGTTTTGCCTTGGGCTAAAAAACAGTTCCCCTTCATGGATCACTGCCTTGTCATGGCGAAGGGGCTTGCGTAGCTATGAGCTATGCTGTGCAGGGCCACCCAAGACGGACAGGTCATAGCAGAGAGCTCTGACAAAACATGATCTACTGGAGAAGGAAATGGCAACCCACTCCAATATCTTTGCCATGAAAACCCCATGGACAGTACCAAAAGGCAAGATGAGCCCCTCATGTCGGAAGGTGTCTAATATACTACTGGGGAAGAGCAGAGGGCTAGTACTAGTAGCGCCAGAAAGAATTAAGCGACTGGGTCAAAGCCGAAAGGACATTCAATTGGAGACAAGACTGAACATGGACATCTTAGGAATCAGTGAACTAAAATTGACAGGAATGGGTGAATTTAATTCAGATGACCATCAGGTTTTCTACTGCGGGCAAGAATCCCTCAGAAGAAATGGAGTAGCCTTCATAGTCAATAAAAGAGTAGGAAAAGCAGTACTGGGATACAATCTCCAAAATGACAGAATGATCTCAGTTTGAATCCAAGGCAAACCATTCTATATCACAGTAGTCCAAGTCTATGCCCCAACCACTGGTGCTGAAGAGGCTGAAGTTGACCGGTTCTGTGAAGGCCTACAACACCTTCTACAGTTAACACCAAAAAAATGATGTCCTTATCATCATGGGGGATTGGAATGCTAAAGTAGGAAGCCAAAAGATAACTGGAATAACAGGCAAGTTTGGCCTTGGAGTACAAAATGAAGCAGGGCACAGGCTGGTAGAATTTTGTCAAGAGAATACGATGGTCATAGCAAACACTCTTTTCCAACAACCCAAGAGATGACTCTACACATGGACATCACCAGACAGTCAACACAGAAATCAGATTGACTATGTGCTCTGCAGCCAAAGATGGAGAAGCTCTATACAGTCAGTAAAAACTAGACCAGGAGCTGACTGTGCCTCAGATCATGAGCTTCTTGTTGCAAAATTTAGGCTTAAATTGAAAGTAGGGAAAAGCACTAGGCCACTCAGGCACAACCTAAATCATATACCTGATGAATATACAGTAGACGTGACAAATAGATTTAAGGAATTAGATCTGATAGACAGAGTGCCTGAAGAACTATGGACGGAGGTTCGCAACATTGTACAAGAGGTAGCAACTGAAACCATCCCAAAGAAAAAGAAATGCAAGAAAGCAAAACGGCTGTCGGAGGAAGCTTTACAAGTAGCTGAGGAAAGAAGGGAAGCGAAAGGCAAGGGACAAAGAGAAAGATACACCCAACTGAATGCAGAATTCCAGAGAATAGCTAGAAGAGATGAGAATGCCTTCTTAAATGAACAGTGCAAAGAAATAGAACAAAACAATAGAATAGGGAAGACCAGAGATCTCTTCAAGAAAATTGGAGATATGAAGGGAACGTTTCATGCAAAGATGGGCATGATAAAGGACCAAAATGGCAGGGACCTAACAGAGGCAGAAGAGATTAAGAAG
>NW_025335761.1:4287724-4303187 GCF_004798865.1 Varanus komodoensis
GCTTCAAGAAAATTGGAGATATGAAGGGAACGTTTCATGCAAAGATGGGCATGATAAAGGACCAAAATGGCAGGGACCTAACAGAGGCAGAAGAGATTAAGAAGAGGTGGCAAGATTACACAGAGGAACTATACAAGAAAGAACTTAACATCCCTGATAAGCACAATGGGGTGGTCACTGACCTTGAGCCAGACATCCTGGAATGTGAAGTCAAATGGGCTTTGGGAAGTCTGAGCAACAACAAAGCTAGTGGAGGTGACAGTATTCCAGCTGAGCTATTCAAAATCTTAAAAGACAATGCAGTAAAAGTGCTATACTCGATATGCCAGCAAATGTGGAAACTCAACAGTGGCCACAGGATTGGAAAAGGTCAGTTTACATTCCGATCCCAAAGAAGGGCAATGCCAAAGAATGTTCAAACTACCGCACCATTGCACTCATTTCATATGTTAGCAAAGTTGTGCTCAAAATCCTACAAGCTAGGCTCCAGCAGTATGTGGACCGAGAACTACCAGAAGTACAGGCAGGATTTCGAAGAGGCAGAGGAACTAGAGATCAAATTGCCAGCATACGCTGGATCATGGAGAAAGCTAGGGAGTTCCAGAAAAACATCTACTTCTGCTTCATTGACTATGCTAAAGCCTTTGACTGTGTGGATCACAACAAATTGTGGCAAGTTCTTAAAGAGATGGGAGTACCAGACCATCTTATTTGTCTCTTGAGAAACCTATATGCGGGTCAAGAAGCAACAGTGAGAACTGGACACAGAACCACTGTTTGGTTCAAAATAGAGAAAGGAGTTAGGCAAGGCGACAGTATACAGCCTTGCCAATTGAACTTATATGCAGAGCACATCATGAGAAAGGTGGGGCTAGATGAATCACCAGTTGGAATTAAGATTGCTGGGAGAAATATCAGCAACCTCAGATATGCAGATGATACCACTGTAATGGCAGAAAGTGAAGAAGAACTAAAGAGCCTCTTCATGCGGTTGAAGGAGGAGAGTGCAAAAATTGGCTTGAAACTCAACATTAAGAAAACTAAGATCATGGCATCTGGTCCTCTCACTTCCTGGCAAATAGATGGGGAAGAAATGGAGGCAGTGACAGATTTCATTTTCATGGGCTCCAAGATCATCGCAGACGGGGACTGCAGCCAAGATATTGAAAGACGCTTGCTCCTGGGGAGGAAAGCTAGACAGCATACTAAAAAGCAGAGACATCACCCTGCCAACAAAAGTGTGTATCATCAAGGCTATGGTTTTCCCCGTTGCAATGTTTGGCTGTGAAAGTTGGACTATAAGTAAGGCTGAGCGCCAAAGAATTGAGGCCTTTGAATTGTGGTGCTGGAGGAGACTCCTGTGAGTCCCTTGGACCGCAAGGCGATCAAACCAGTCAGTCCTAGAGGAGATCAACCCTGACTGCTCTTTGGAAGGCCAGATACTGAAGATGAAACTCAAATACTTTGGCCACCTAATCAGAAGGAAGGACTCCCTGGAGAAGAACCTAATGCTGGAAACAATGGATAGCAAAAGATAAAGGGGATGTCCAGAGAATGAGGTGGCTAGATGGAGTTACTGAAGCAGTCTGCATGAGCTTAAGTGGACTCCAGGGGATGGTGGAGAACAGGAAATCCTGGAGGAATGTTGTCCATGAGGTTGCGATGGGTTGGACACAACTTCGCGACTAACAACAACAACATAACAACAAAAAACAGTTCACTGAAAGCAAGGAACCATCACAAGCTATCCTCTAATACCTAGATAAATACATGAGATGGATAAAATAGAAGTTTGTGGAGCAATATGTGTATGGGGTTGATTTATATATTTGTAAGGCCACATTGTATATATAAATTCTACAAATTCTATTTAGTCAGTGGAGTTAAACTCCGTACAGGTTATAGACCACCAGGATCTGATTTTTTTGAAGATAATTTTCATTGTTACCTCATATTTATTAAATTTCCTTGAATTTATTTTGACTTGAAATCCAAGTCTTCAGTAAGTATGGTTTTTGTATGCCTCACATTTCCCAGAGGTGTTTATGGAACTGAATAGCAATACTTACCTGTCTTCCTGGATGTATGGATCGAAGTACAAGAAAGATGAGGTGTATGCTGGAAGAGAGACTAAGTTAGAATCCCACATTTTATCATTGTGGGTAGAATTATTACTCCCAATATACTTCAGTCATGCATTTATCTGTGCTGAATTTAATCTGCTACTGTATTGGTCAGCTGCATGATTTTTTATGCTGCTTCTGGAAAGCCTACTTTTTTTTCTGTGCACTCTGCTTTAGCCCAATATGAACAGTTTCTGTCTGCAGGTTTTGCTACTTTGCTTCTCACCTAAAGTCCTAGCTGTTGGCGAATATGTTAAGTAATGTAAGAAAATTCTCAGGCTGCCATTCACCTTATAGAGCCTGCTAGGAAAAACGAGTGGATGACTGTTCGTCGCTCTCTGGCTCATAGCCTTGATGGTAGGCTGTGAGAATAAGATATATTTCATTTATTACAGCTTTCTTTTTGTACAGGTAGATAAATTTAGTAAAAAGCAGCTTTCTCTAAATTGTGTAACAGTCTATCAGTGTCTTTCCGTTCTGCTTATATGTGATATTGCCTATAAGCACGTCTGCTTCAGTGATTTAGTCTGGTTTTAGAAAATGGTGATCTTTCCCTGACGACTAACCTTCAGGGTGTGTATAGATGAGACAGGAGAGGTTTGTTCTCAAGATCTCCTGCAGCCAAAAGAAGTTGTGGCTGGCTTGAGGGGGACCAAGGGGGTTAAAATGGTGTAAACCCCATTCTCCTTGTGCTAATTGCAGCTCTAAATGCTCCAGTGGGTATCATACCCACACCCAGCACAATGCCTTTACCTGTATGCTTTTCCCAACAGGGCAAATGTCACTGGAGCATTTAGAGCTGCAATTAGCACAAGGAGAATGGGGTTTACACCATTTCAACCCCCTGGGGGAAATCGTGCATGTGGGTATGGAGTAAGAAAGTTTAGCCTGCCTTCCACCATGGTGGAAGCTGCAACTCCTTTTCACTTAAAAAAATAATAATAATCCAGAGTTCCTGCCTCGCATCTAGTTGAACAGTCACAGAGATGGTAAATGTATGTCTGGACAGGATCAGCATTGCTTCCAGGAAGGAAATAATGCTCAGAAACATAATTTCCAGTTAAGGGAGTAGCCTGCAAAGCCTCGTCTGTGTAATATTATCATTTGTGTATTTATTAAATTTATGTGTTGCTTCCTACTGCAAAAAGCAGTCTTGGGAAATGCCATTGTGCAAGCAGACTTCCACTTCCCTTAAGCTAGTAGCTACCATCTGAGTTTTTAAACATCTGCTAAATGCTGATGTTTCAAAGGAGCGGTTTTGGTGGAATGCCAAAATAGGAGCTGAGCTGTTGTGTGGCTTCTGCAGTCTGTATTCTTCCAAGTATTATGAAGTGATCATTTGCATGCTAAATAAACTCAGCTTTGGGAAATACTGTCCTCTGGTTCAAGAAAATAGTATTTTTTTAATAAAATGGGCCAGCTCACAATCACAATAAATTACTACGGCTTATAGTATAAAAGGAGGAACAACCCTAAAATCACCCTGCCACTGCCTATGGGCTCATTCAAGGGTTGCTTCCCCTCCAGCAAGTCATGCTGGCTGGGTTCAGACAACAAAGGAAGCCAAACTTGGATGGCGATTCTGGAAATTGCATCCTATACACAGTGTGAATTGCATAAGTCAGAACCTATTTTCATGACCTGATTTACATGATCCAAATAAGCCACTGTGGCTTATTTTGACTGTGTAAACCAGGTCATAGCCATAGATTGTAACAAAAGATTTATGGGCTGCACTGTCATGATAGTGAGCATCTCTACAGAATTAATAAATGCAGGTGACAGTATGCAGTGGTATTGGGCCTGCCACCTGATTAAAAGTTATGTGATTTATCAGTAAAAAGCAAGACAGTAAATCTATGACTTTAATACTTTGGTTAATTGATTCATTATAAGAAGGTAGGTGACATTTGCCAAATATTGACAAACAGGAAAAGACAGTTGTTTTGGCAGGATGAGCCCCCTCTTAAGTTCATTGGCTTATAAAACATATGTCGTTGAGCTTTTCATTAAAAAAAGAAAAGAAAAAGCTGAACTGGATATATTTCAAGTACATATTTCACAGAAGGGAAAATCAGCTGATCCTTCCATCAATAAAAGGGTGCACATTATTTTGTGAACAGCACAGAAGTAGAAATATTCTAGGAAAGGCAAAACCCTTTCTGAGCACTTTTCTGCTCCAGATTCTCCTTTCCTTACGTCTTGGTAGGTGAATAAGTTTCACAATCACTAATATTCCATGTTTTCATCATTGCTATTCAGTGGACAGATGCAGTTGTCTATTCAGAAGCTTATTTCATTTTATGCTGGAGCTAGCACATTGTTCACAGATTATGTATTGCTGCACTTCTGAATATGCCCAAACTAAATTGAGTATTGCCTGTTAATTCCGTCTGTTTACTTAAACCAAAACTCTATTACCTTTATTTTTTTTATCTACCAAGGATTGAAATCATTGACATAGGCAAGAAACTGTCAACAGCTGTCATTTTGTGGCAAGTGCATCTATTTTAACTGATGTCTTGGACCATCTTTATATTTTATTCCACTGGTTGATGTGGAATATTTAGCATACTGCATAAAATATACTCCCACATACTTTCCATTATATAGTTCATGTCCCTTTCCCACTCAGTTAATTTCTGTTCAGCTTGAACATCTTTATTCAAGACAGTGTCATAATATTGAGAACATTACTAGTTTTTATCACATTACTAATCTTTTTTCTTCTATTTCTTCAAAACGCTTAATTTTTTCCCCCTGATTCTTCCTATCCAGTTCCATTATGAAATATATGATCTGGAAGCTGTGATATGACATGGGTCCAATTCCCCTCAATTTCAAACTTATCTTTACATAATTTAGCAGGCATTTCATCTTGAAAAAAAATTTAAATCTGTTATACATAATGATATACTGTCAAAACAGCTAATATTTATTCTCATAAAATAACTTTGTTTTATCGTTTTTGTTTTATAGTTCTAGAAGCTAGTTTTATTTGATCCTTTTATTTAGTGCATTGGGCTCTTTCGGAAAAGATGAGGGTATCAAACTCCTATACATCGTTGTTGTCTTGCTGTTTATTCTGTAAGGAAGGTTAGGCTGATAGAAAATAATAAGCTTAACATCATAGGTTTTTGGGAATTTGAATCTGGATCTTAGGACTCCTAGTTTTACACCTTAACCTCAGTGTCACAATACTGTTGTTTGGTGATACATCTGAATGAATTCTCACCTTAGCCCACATTTTTTTATAATAGGTGATTTCTGTTTCTGCTGTGTCTTTTCGTTCGTTTGAGCTGTGAATTGTATATAAAGGAAGTCCTTGTTTTGGTGGTGGTTTCCATTGTGGTTTATAATTTGTATTTGCAAGGGATAGCAACTTGGTAGGCTCTTTGGATAAGAATTCTACTACTACTGTTGTTGCTATGTGCCATCAAGTCATCTCTGATTTACGGGAACCTTACGAATGCTCTCCAGAGTATCCTGTCCTTAATAGTCCTGCTCGGCTCTGAAGAGCCAGTGCTACGTGCTGGTCAGAATGCGGAACTGGGGATCCAGGAAGTTTGTGTTCTAACCCCCACTCAGTCATGAAGTTCACTGGGTGGTTTTGGGCCAGTCACTCACCTTCAACCCAACCTACCTCACAAGGCTGCTGTTGTGAGAAGAAAAAGGAGCTATATAAGCTGCCTGGGGTTCCGGGAGGAAAAAGGCAGGGAATAAATGCAGTGTAATAGTAAAGAAGATTATTAAAAGCTCAAGGCTGTGGTTTCATTAATGAAATCTTTCCATCTCAGTTTTGGTCTTGGTCATCTTCTGTGCTCAACTTTCCCTAACATGATTGCCTTCTCTTTATGTGCCTGAAATTCAACAGCTTCAGTTTCTTCATTTTTGCTTCCAGGGAAAGTTGTTTTTTCCCCGATTTATATCCTGCCTTTTTCCTACAAAGGGCTCAAGGCAGCTTACATCATTCTCCTCCTCCATCTTATCCCCACAACAGCCCTGTGAGGTAGGTTGGACTGAGAGTCTGTGACTGGCCCAAAGTCACCCAGTGGGCTCCATGGCCGAGTGGGGACTAGAACCTGGACCGCCTGAGTCCCAGTCCAACACCATGTTTCAAATGCATCATTTTTTTTCCAATCGGCTTTCTTCATTGTCCAGCTTTGACACCCATATATAGTGATTAGGAATAAAATGATGTGGATGATCTTTGCCGTGGTCTCTAGTGAAACATAATTACACTTGATCCTTTTCTAGTCCCTTCATTGCTGCCCTTCTAATTTCTTGGTTACAGTTTACCTTTGTGTGAGCCACCCCGAGGCTATATAGCAAGGGGACAGCATACAAAAACTTTGAATGAATGAATGAATTGATGATTGAGCCCATTTCACAATTTCAATTTTTCATTGATGACAATAAAGTCATGTAATTCTGTGGTCAGGATTTTTGTTTTCTTAATATTCTGCTTTTGCACTTATTTTGCTCTCATCAGGACTCATTTCAATTCACTGCTGCTTTCTGCCAGTAATATGGTATCATCTGCATATTTTACATTATTGATGTGTCTTCCACTAGTTTTTATTCTCCTTCCCCTGATCCTAATCCAGCTTTCCTGGTATGCTCTGCGTACAGATTGAATGTATATAGAAATAAAATTACCCTTATCTGAAGACAATAGAAACCATTCTTTTTCTCCATATTTTGCCCAAAGAGTAGCCATCTTGTCCATGATACAGGTTATACACAAGGTCCAGCAAATGCTGAGGCACACCCATTAATTTCAGAACCATCTGTAGCTTCTCATGATCTACACAGTTGAAGGCTTTGCTGTAGTCCATAAAGCATAGACTGACTTTCTGAATTCTTTAGCATGCTCTAGTAGCCAGTGGATATTAGTGCCTCTTCCTTTTTTTAATCAAGCTTGAATGGTTAAAATTCTTTGCTGTAACACCTTGTGTGTAACTATTTCTGCATTTGAAATTAGTGCAATGGTTCTATAGTTGCTGCTCTCTTTTATATCTCCTTTCATGGGTATTCAGATGTATATTCGATGTTTCCATTCTGAGAGTCATGGTTTTGTTTTCATATTTGCTAGCATATTTTTGTTAGTCTTTGAAGCTTGGAATGTTTCTATTGTGTCCTATCTGCTCTGGGTTCACTACTCCTTCCAAGTGCTTTCAGAGCAGGTTTCACTTTGCTTTCTGAAATTGCAAGTTCTTCCTCATAGATTCCTCTTCAAAGGAGTCTGTTCTCCTTTCCCCAAATCTATACACTTCTTCAGTGTATTGCTTCTACCAACTCTTTATTTTCTCCTTGTCTGACAGTATGTTCCCCTGCTGGTCTTTCAGAATTTATCTAGACTTGAATTTTGCATCGATTCCTTAGAACTTCTGGATGTTCTTGAATTATTATTTTTATTATCTGTATTGTTTTATATTAATGTAGATTATGAAATTTGTTTTTATTGTGTTTTGTATATATTTTTTTCAAAATAAAAAAATTAAATGGGAATATAGAATGTTTGCCCTTGTTGTTCTCTTCTGTTACTTTGCACAGGCTGTTGTAACAGTAATTCTTGTAGCTGAAAAGCTACATTCAGGATTCTAACTTTATTTGCTTTTGCTTCTCTCGTGGCCTTATCAGTAGTGTTTTCTCTGCCATCCAACTATGCTTTCCCCTTTTGGTACAGGAATTTCCTTATGGCATTATCCCTAATATCTCTGATTTCAGTCCACAATTCTTCTGGTTCACAGGCAACTGAGTTCAGTAATGCAAATCTGTTCTTTATGTGGACATGGATATTATTTAAATTTTATTTTGCCATTGTGCTTCTGTTAGTGATCTGGTACAGCTTTATTCTGATTTTGACATTAATATGGTCACTGTCACAATCTGCTCTTGGTCTTGTTTTGGCAGCAAGAATATATCTTCTCCATCTTCTTCTTCCAATTAAATAGTCTATTTGAATTCTGTATAGGCCATCTCCATATGATGTCCATGTGTACAGCCATTTGGTTGGTTGCCTAAAGTATGTACTTACAGTAGACAGATGGTTGGCTCCAGAGGACCCTGAATTGTTCTCCTTTATTTTTGACTCCTAGACAAAACTTTAATCTCATTGTTTCCTGTTTTTGTGTTCCAGTCACCTATGATTATCAGCATGTCTTGTTAGGGTTTCTTACAAATCTCTTCTTGGATGTTTGCATAAATGTTTCCAGTTTCTTCCTCTACAGCATCTGTTGTTGAAGGGTAGACTTGAATGATGGTTATGTTGATAGGTTTTCCAAGAATTCGGACTGTTGTGTTATGGCTGCTTACTGCCTGGATAGATCTTCCCTTAGGAT
This sequence comes from Varanus komodoensis, assembly GCF_004798865.1. Classification (NCBI taxonomy): domain Eukaryota; kingdom Metazoa; phylum Chordata; class Lepidosauria; order Squamata; family Varanidae; genus Varanus; species Varanus komodoensis. The sequence continues at coordinate 4,296,192 of NW_025335761.1, forward strand.
TAGAATCATTCCATTTCTTCTGAGTTTGGCATTTCCAGAGTGAACATTTCATGTTCCTATGACTGAAAATAACCCATTCTTCTCTACCTTAGTTGATTGACACCAAGTACTGTGATGTTTATCCATTCCGTTTCTTGCTTTACAGTTTCTAGTTTGATTCATACTCTGCACAATCTATGTTCTAGCTGAATGTGTTAAGTATTCAACTGTCCTCTTGCTGGGAATCTCATCATCTGGTGCTATCTCTTGTTTCATTTTGGGTTTTTTTAATCAAAAGTTTTCAGAATAAGAAGATTCAGGATTGGTTTACCATCGCCTTAGTCTGCGTAGGCCTAGCCAGAGTTAGGTTGGATGTAACTGCTCTATTAACTGTTACTATCCTCCGCAATTGTTGCCTTTAACTATTGTTGCTGCCTAGTAGCTTGCTGCCTTTCAGGAGTTTCTGTGCTCTCATCACCACTTGAAATATCCATTCTCTTCTGTTGATGGGATTGTTACTTCTGAAGAGGGTGGATATATTTTTGTCTGTATTTAGCTTTGATCATTCTGCCATGGGTGACCCTGCTAGAAAGCCAGCCTTTTGAGAGATTCTGGCTTCCTGGTGCAAGAGTGATGTTTGCTTCTCTGACACTCTTAAAATTCCTTGACTGTATTCAAGTATGCATTGAAGGTGAATGCAAGCACTACCAGTATAATTTTTTCCTTGTACTATACATTTCTCCCAATATTTAAAAAATATAATGCATTGGTGTTATATACAATGGTAGTTCATGGCTCCAAAATATATTAATTAGTAGGATTAAGAGACTTCCCTCTCTTACAGCAAATGGGGAAAAAAGTATATCTGTCTTTACTAGCATGATTCAGCCCAACAGAGTCTCATTCTCTTTTGTTGCTCATTGCCATTCCTGTATTATTTAATCATTGGTATGCAATTTAATTTAAGTTGTAACTTTAAACATACAGGAATCTTCATAGATAAGAATGTATTAGAGTGGAAGTGAGCCAATCCCTTGTATGAATTGTCTTCACTAAAAATCATTTTGAATTTTAGTGAACTTTGTTTCATTTAGCTTTTACTCTGATACTGTATTATATTGCTGAAAATCTTTTTCTTTAGTTTTTTCAGAGATGGAACTCAAATTGTTGGTAACGTTGCTGTCATCATGTCATTATTTTAAATTACCTGTCTTTCATTCTGTTTTGTCACCTTTCTGCAGATTTAATACCTTTTATATTTTCACGTTTCCCCAATTTACTGTGTCAGAGATTAAATGCATAATGCAAAAAGTTCATGGGATAAGGGTTATTGTCTTCTCTCTCTTCCCAGTGGTATCTTCAGGAAGATCATTATCCAATGTTACTCTAATTACAGGATTGCTGGGGGAAAATGTTTTTTTCTCCCTTATTTGAATTTAAATAAATTGTGTGTGTGGAGGAAGGGAGAAAGATGGTCATTCCTTATGAAATTATAGGGAGAACTACAGAAGTCATTAAAACAAGTAAAATAAATTTAGAAATCTACTAAGCTATTTTTTAAAATCAGCAAACACATTCATTACACAAATCAGTTTCCTGAGGATGTAAAGAATTGTTCTTGTCATACTGCAGTGGGATAGAATTCTAAAGGTGGGCTGCCACAGCAGGAAAGGTCCTCCTCTGGTGGTATTACATGGGGGCAACCAAGAAGATCCTGATCTGTAGTTTCTGAGAATAGGCTGGTTGTTATAGAAGAAAGCTCTCCTTCAGATAGTAGGTTCCTAAGTTATTTAGGACTTTCTGTTTCAATGACATCACATTGATCTTCGCTCAGCAAGAGATTGGCATCTGTTGTGGTTCTCTGTATTGTGCTCGTGGCAGATTATTCCACACAGCAGCCAGATTTTGCACTTGCTGCTGTTTCTCAACCAGTCTCAAGTGAATCCCAACATAGAACTCACTCCATTAATCCAGTCTTGAGGTTACCAAAGCTTATCATGGTGGCCAAACTGCAAGAATAGCTGTAACTGGTGTGCCAGCTGCAGTCTGTAAAAGTTTCTTCTAGTCACTAAGTCCATTTGGATATTTATTTATTTATTTATTTATTTATTTATTTATTTATTTATTTGTGATATTTATATGCTGTCCTATTCCAAAATCCTCAGGACGGCTTACATAAATAAAATACAAATAATATAAATATAACAAAATGTCAATATAAAAATCAACATAAACAAATTGACCTACTCTGGCTGCAGTTAAAAATATAGTATTAAAAATATACCATATTAAAACTTATTAAAATATTGATGAAATAAAAAGGTCTTAACCTGGCGCCAAAAAACATATAATGATGGCGCCAGGTGGACCTTTCTCGGGAGTGCATTCCATAGATGGGGCACCACCGCAGAGAAGGCCCTCCTCTGGGTACTCTGTCTCCTAATATCTTTCACAGAGGGTTCCTGGAGGAGGGCCTCTGCTGCTGATCTCAGGGGGCGGGAGGGCAAATAGGGAAGAAGGCGTTCCTTTAGGTATCCAGGTCCCAAGCCATTTAGGGCTTTATCGGTAATAACCAGCACCTTGAATTGAGCCTGGACTTCGATGGGAAGCCAGTGGAGCTTATATGAGAATAACGCCCAGTCCCCGTCAGCATCCTGGTAGCGCTGTTCTGCACCATCTGAAGTATCCGGACTGTCTTCAAGGGCGGCCCGACGTAAAGCGCGTTACAGAAATCCAACCGGGAAGTAACCAATGCATGTGTCACTGTTGCTAGGCAGTCTTCCTCCAGGTAGGGATGCAGTTGATCGATTAGCCGAAGCTGAAGGAAAGCGCTCCTTGCCACTGCAGTCACTTGAGCTTCCAATGAAAGCTCTGGGTCGAGGAGCACTCCCAAGCTGCGGACCCTGTCCTTTAGAGGCAGTGTAACTCCGTCCAGGACAAGGCCATGTCACCTACCCAGGAGCTCGAATCACCCACCAACAGGACCTCCATCTTGTCTGGATTGAGTTTCAGTTTATTGACCCTCATTCAGCCCATTATCTTGGCCAGGCACCGGTTCAGTACAGCCACTGGATTGGTTGAAAAAGAGAGGTAGAGCTGGGTGTCATCAGCGTACTGATGACTCCGCAGCCCAAACCTCCTGATAACCTCTCCCAGCGGTTTCATGTAGATATTAAATAGCAAGGGGGACAAAATGGAACCCTGCGGTACTCCATGGCATAGCTGCCATGGCGCAGAGCCAAAGTCCCCCAGCACCACCTTCTGGAATTGGCCGTCAAGGTAGGAGCAGAACCACTGCCAAGCAGTGCCTCCTATTCCCAGTCCCGCCAGCCTATCCAGGAGGATACCATGGTCGATGGTATCGAAAGCCACTGAGAGGTCCAGGAGAACCAACAGGGACGCACTCCCCCATCTGTGTCCCTGCACAGGTCATCATACAGGACGACCAAGGCAGATTCAGTACCGTACCTGGTCTGAAGCCGGACTGAAATGGGTCCAGATAATCAGATTCATCCAAGAGTGCTTGGAGTTGTCCCGCCACCACCCACTCCAACACCTTGCCCAAAAACGGGATGTTGGCCACCGGTCTATAATTGGCAGCCATCTCTGGATTCAGGGACGCCTTCTTTAGGACAGGCCTGATTTGTGATTTATGGCACAAAGAACTCCCAGACTAGCAACCTATAGAGGGAGAGCAACCCCACCCACATTCTAATTTCCAGATACAGAAACAACCAACTCACTTCATCTTTCACCCACTGGTTTCAGGCACAGATCTAGGTCCTGCACAGTCGAGCCTGATTCAGATTTATCAAGAAATGGAACTGGGGGTCATTAGCATACTGATGTCAGCATGTCCCAAGTTCCTTAATGATCACTCCCAATAGAAGCATGGGGATATCAAAAAACACTGGGGGAAAGGTAGTACCTTGTGGCACCATGAGGCACAAACATTAGGCCTGGGTTGGCATGCAGTCGCTCAATGCAGCCATCTGAGCAGAACTACAATACAGTGATTCCCTTTCCTTCCCTGTAGAGCCAGTCAGCTGTGGCCTGTGAAACCAAAAGCTGATGAGTGGTAATGGTCAATCTGCTGTATTTTCCCAGTTTCCTGGTAAAAGTAAATTCATCAAATCAACCAAGGCTCATTTGGTTCCAGAACTAGGCCTGAACCCAAATTGGAAATGGATCTAGATTTGAATGGGACATGCATCACTCGTAAAAATGGACATGCTTGTATAAATAGATTTTATATTCGTGTACTTTTTAAAAAGATATTTTGGGCATTGACTAGGTTTGGGGCTGAAGTTGTGCTGCAGAAATAGGAGTTAGCATTTGTTGTCCATGTTTCTATTCCGAAAGTGCTTATCACGCCACAGAGGGGAAACCGAGCCTTTTCTTAATTAAAGCAACAAAGTCTTGTGCCCTAAAGACAAATTTATTCTGCCGTAAGCTTTCATTGATTTATTCATTATACTATAATGCATTTTTTATTTTTTTGAAGCCCCACAAGACTCTGTTTTGCAGCAAAAGACTACCCCCTGGAAATATTCTGTCTTACTCTTTGGAACATTACATAAACCTGAAATTGCTTGATTAGGGGCTATGATGCAAAGCAAAGATGGTTTTTGTTTCTTTTCTCCATCCAGCTTTTTCGAAGAATTACATTGAACAGAAGAAACAGAATGAAGATTGCTTAATCTTGTTCTGCATACCCCCACGTACATTTTGCCTCATTCCTTTGCTTAAATTTATAGCCTACTACAAGTGCTATTTCAGGATGTGGGAAAAATAAAAACAACTTTTTGTCCCTTTACATTTGCTCTTAAAAATACTAAGAAGCATACTTGTAAATTATAGGCAATAGGAGTGATACATAACCTTCACCATGTCTCTAAAAGTTTATTGTGTAAGCACAGTAGATGTCAAGAGGGCCTCCCTGGTGACGTGTATACAGTTGCCAAAGGCTTATTCCCATCCCTAGAATGTAATTTGTTGGGCTGGAAATCTGAATATGAGACCTTGTGTTTGATTTGTCTAGACTCGAAATCAGTGAAGCAGTACTTCTCATTCCCTCCTCCCTCCCCAAATGTTCTGCCTTGACTTCTGCCTTAAATTTTCACTAATTTAACTAACTTTATGCTCTCCCTTTTTGTTTTGAGATAAGTTGATGCAAATGTGAATGGTACAAGATGACATATGTAAATATTGTGACCATTTTGACCTGTGTCATTTGGGAAACCTAAAACCAAAATACAATTTTTGGGATGGCAGTCTGAAGCAAAGTTCTGTACATTTTAAATAGCTTTGGTATTCACATGTTGTTGTTCTTTTGAGTCTTGTACATTCTTATATAAATACTACTGTAACTCTAAGATCTCAGCTATGTTCAGAGCTTAACAATCTGCCACCTTCTATTCCATACTGGTACACATTATTCTTCTAGTAATTGGCTGTTATGAGTTCTCAAGGAAGTGTCTTACTTTCTACTGGTTTTAATTGTCAGAAAGAGCTTCATAGAGGGAAATAAATTGTTCCACTCTCTGAATGCTGCCAAAGCCTTGTCTTCAGTGATCTGACTTTGAAAATCTCCCAATGCTTTTGTTCCTGGAGCAGTTTTCCCACTAGCATTGCAAGACTCGATTAATCCAAAGGCTGAAATCCCACAAGCACTGTAGTTATTTTTAGAAAAATAGTTGTGTGAAGGGTGGGCGAAGATTTATGGTTTTGTCTACTAAAAATCTAGTTGTTTTTTTCTCTCTATGAGACTTGGCTGTGTTCCAGCAGCTGCATCCAAAATGCCTTGTCCTTGGTAGTTGCCATCTCTTACATAGCCTTTTAGTTCTTTAATTAAAGTTCTGAGATCCTCCAAATGTTAAATAAAAATAGCCATATATATAACCAAGAACTGTAATATAGCTAGGGTAATATAGCTTGTCCAACCCCAAAACATGCATAACACAGCCTCAGCAGCTTCCCTTGAAGAAAAAAAGCAACTCCAGGATGGTGCATGAGAAAAGGCAATGCTTTACGCAATGCTTTATACATATCTTCATCTGTCCTTTCTTGGAGTGCTTTTTTTCCCTGAAGGGAGAAGGAATGGAAAACAGTCCATAATAGCTTGTTAGGCTTTCATCTGTTTCCTGAAAACTTCCTGTTGCTGATATATGGGTTTTGTGTGTGAGGGACTTCCTCATTCATCTACCAAACTTCTGTGCAGTCTGTTAGGTTATCTGGAAGAGAATAAAGGGAATGTTGATTTCTGGAAGGCCAGCCACTAGCCTATGATACCATTAAAGTCAAATTAGTTGTGAGGCACCTTTAATACTTACTAAATTTATTATAGAATAAACTTTCGTGTTTCCAGCTCACCAAATGTATTATTTACCTGAAGCAACACACTCACAGAGAGATTAAAATCCAATAATTGTTTACTAGTGGAACAGTGCTGTTGGCAGAATGAATTTTTCTTTCCCACATGTCCAACATCTGTTCAGAGGGTCAGGAAACCTTCCAAAGCTTGTTTGTGAAGGGAAAAAGGAATAATGCAGGAGGGAGAAGAGGAGAGGTGGGAAAGTACTATTGCCTACATAGAAGTCTATTTATGTGGCTTTCATAGTTGGAAACAGAGAAGGGAAACAAAGAATGAGAAGAAAGAAATACAGAAAGTGAATGCTGAACTTATGTTTTTTTTAAATCAATATGCAAAAAAGGCCTGTGGAATTGTGCAGGTTGTTTTTATTTCTGTTTGTTCCAGTACTTCAGCACAAATTACTTAAATATTGTTTCAGTTTAACAAACCTAATTAAAATGTATGTATTACAACAAATGGCAAAAATACAATTTCTTGTGAATGTTTAGTTTAACACAGGCTACTCACTACAATGATCTTCACTTAAACCAAATCACCCAATCATCCAGCGTATGCAAAAAGAAGGCATGGATGACTAACACAAAATCATTCCTGCAGTCACCACTTACCTCTCCTTAATCTGTCCCCTAATGTTGCTTCTCCCT